>NC_053116.1:603781-693153 GCF_010015445.1 Perca fluviatilis
GGACAATCGGACATAGTCCTGTGACACCCAGACACTGTCTGTACCTGGACACTGTCCTGTGACACCCAGACACCCTCTGTGACTCCCAACACACCTCCTGTGACTCCCTACATGTCCTGTGACTCCCATGACTGTCCCGGGACAGTCAGACACTGTCCTGTGACACCCAGACACCGTCCTGTGACTCCCAGACACTGTCCTGTGACTCCCAGACACTGTCCTGTACACTGTCCTGTGACTCACAGACACCGTCCTGTGACTCCCAGACACTGTCCTGTGACTCCCATGACTGTCCTGTGACTCCCATGACTGTCCCGGGACAGTCAGACACTGTCCTGTGACTCCCAGACACTGTCCTGTGACACCCAGACACCGTCCTGTGACACCCAGACACTGTCCTGTGACTCCCAGACACTGTCCTGTGACTCCCAGACACTATCCTGTGACACCCAGACACTGTCCTGTGACACCCAGACACTGTCCTGTGACTCCCAGACACTGTCCTGTACCCAGACACTGTCCTGTGACAGGACAGTGTGCAAAACGTCCTGTGACCACTGTCTAGATATCCTGAACGTACACTGTCTTAATTTACTTTATTTGTGGTAAAGTGATGAAGTGGTCGTGCAGTGCCAGCCTCCAGATTAGACCATGAAGCCCTGTGAAGAGATCATCTTGGAGTAGGATGTGAGAGGATGCTGGAGTTGTTTGTTGGCTGCCACTGAACTGACTTAAATCTAAAGTTAAAACTCTATTTAGTCTCTTTAGCCAAGCTTTTTATTAATGCACTTATTTTTTTTTTGCTTGTTTTCTGTATGTCAAGTGTCCATGGGTTACTTACAATATCATGTATTCTTTTTAAAGACACTAGCTTGGACATTATGACAAATAGAGGCAGGGCTGCAACTTACCATTTCACTATGGATTCATTTTTCCAATGAATCGTTTAGTCTATTAAAAATCTTATAAAATAGTGAAAAACACCAGAACTCAAGGTGACGTTTTGATTAGTTTCACCAATAGTCCAATATCCAAAGATATTCAGTTTAAAAAATCACAAATGAAAAGAAGCAAATCCTCCTAGTAGAAAAGCTGGAATGTTTTTAGAAACGATTAGTTTTCTGTCCATCAGCTTATACATTGATCCATTCTTTGTTCCTGCACTCCCTGGGTTGTTATTAGTCTTTAATTCTAATTTAATAATTAATGCTTGATCTGTGGTCACGATACTTCTAAACTATTCATTGAGATCAGTTTCTACACAAAGTTCAGGTCGAAACAGGCTACAACGGCTCTATAGTTTAAACCATAGCTCATGAGGTTTGGGAGTTTCTAGATGCAGCACGTCACATGATCTATTTTCTGATGGCTCCAACATGTATCTGTCTGGATGAGTCCATTCTTAGTGGCTGTGTTTGAACTTAGTTTGGGAGCTCATCCTGAGACGTTTTGGTAGACGTCCCTGATTGGGAATCCTTGTTGCATGCCACTCTGTCCTCCTGTCTCCTGTCTGTCGTTACTGTGAACTTCTGAATAATAGCCAAACCCCCTCCCTCTGTCCCCAGTGCGTGGACGGAGTATCGGGGCTGGACTCGTCCCTGAAGCGTGTGGCGGTGGTGGAGGATTTCTTTGACATCATCTATGCCATGCACGTGGAGGTCGGCAGCGACCCAGGCAAAGCCCCGAAACACGCTGGCCAGAAGAAGACCTACAAAGCTGTAAGAAAGCTGTCCCGTTCCCTTTTCTGATGAGGAAATGCTGAGTGGTGTGGTGTGGTGTGGAATTTACTGGAACGATGTGCTTCTTCCTGGTGGCTTGGTTCTGTCCTCTTTCTTCTCTCTTCACCTCTGAGTTTGTGGTCTCTCTCTACCTTTATGTTGTCACGTCTCTGTGCTTCTTCGGTCTCACGCCACTCTCCGACCCCCCCCACACACACACACACACACACACACAGCGTCTTCTCTCTTTCATAACATCTGTTGCTCAACACTCTGCCCTCTCCCTCTCTCTCTCTCTATTTTCTCTCTTCCTCTTTTTTTGGGGCTTCATTCCTCTTTTACCGTCTCTGGCAACAAAAGAAACGGACGACCTAGTTTCAGTTTCTGATCAGATAGATTGCAGTCTGAATCTTTCAACAAAACAAAAGAAATAAAAAAGGCAGACACATTCAGTCAGTTTCTACTTTGACTTTTTATCGTTGTGTTTGGTAGGCGTCACTTTGTTCTAAAACCAGATCACTCAATTAATTCATTAGTCCATCAACAGAGAAATAATTGGAAACTATTTTCAAGTCATTTTTTCAAAGCATTTTCTGCTGATGATAAACTGAATATCTTTTGAGTTTTGGGACTGCTGCTCATTTGAGGAAGTAATTGACAGATTAATTGCTAATGAAAATAATTGTTAGTTGCTGCTTTTGAAAAAACAAATTCCAAATATTTTTCCCAGTGTACGATTTTGAAAGGAAAAACCTGGCAGTAGTATTGGAAATATTAATATCAGAGCTAGCGAGTAGAGGTCGACCGATAGTGGATTTTACCGATACCGATAGCTAGGTTGGGCCGTATTTGCCGATAACCGATTAATCGACCGATAGTATTTAGAATTGATACACCCACAGCAATGCTACACAAGCATGTGTGTTGTCTAAAACAGTTCTTCTACATATTTGGAGTCATCCAGTGCAAAAATAAACATAATTAGCATTATAATTCATATAAAGGACAAACTATTTACATTTCTTCAAAAAAGGCCCAAATGTATGCCAAATCTCAAAACAGTGACGCCATTCTTCTCTGTAGAACGGTTTAAAACCGTAACAGACTATCTCTGACCTGGAGGGATCTATCTTTCCCACTATATACTCTCTGTTCTCGCTTGGATGCCCATATAAGGCGTAATGTGTGACGGACCTGCCTTCCCATTGCTTGAAAACATAAACAAAGGCATCATGGGAGATTCCCTTGTCGGTAGCACGGAGTTAGCAGCAGAAATGACCGAAAACGTGATGAATTATGGACATCAAGTGGATAAATCTTGGATGTAACAGTTTGGATTTAATGCTCAACAACCCCGAAAAAAGGCACAAGTTCCAGGCTGGATAGAAAATCACCTGTAAAGGCTAGAAAGACACCAAAGACACCCCCGTGACGGCTAATTCGTTAGCTTTTAGCTGCAGCAATCAGCAAGTCTCTACGTTTAACTGTTATTAAATTATCTAAATATGAATCAGAGGTGCCGTTTGGGATTGTGGACGATCCATTTGGGTCGGACTTGCGTTTATTTTTGTAAGTGTTTAACCGCTTGAGGTAAGTTAGCCTACTGCTAATGTTTAGCGTCATCTCAGCCTCGAAAGCAAACAAACATACTGTTGTGCTGTTCTTTCTCTACTAATGCAGCATCTATTCAACAAATTAATAACTTTATAATGATATGACAAAATGTACTTTTTGCTGTTGATGCTTTAAACGCGCATCTGATGTCAGCCTTCTCCGCACAGCATGTGCTCTCCGTGCAGCGCGCTGTAACACGTGTCGAAAATAAACAACAGGAGGCATCAGTGATGGTTTTTATTTTGCCTCTAGAGGGCGCTATTGTAATGCATGATGCCAGCAGACCCTTCTCAGCTCTGTGTACTGTGGAATGAATGACAGCACGCGCTCCTCAGCCGCTCCAGCAATGGAATCAACCAGGAAAAACTATCTGTCTGGATTTTTGCCGATAACGATAGTTCCACCAATCAACTATCGGTGCCGATTAATCGGCAAAACCGATGAATCGGTCGACCTCTACTAGCAAGAGTCCGGTAAATGAATTTGGAAGTGATACCATTTTATAGGTCACAGGATGACAACATTATCAGCTCCACTGAATATTCTTTTCTTTTTCTTCTTTTCTCTGTCAATTTTATTACTTGTCCTTTTCATTTCATTTCCTTTTGTTTCATCTCAGGGTGCTTGATGGGACTGCATTAATTCCTCACTGACTTCATCCTGAACATCCTGAACTAAAATCCTGTTTGAAATGAGCAGGCCAACCTGTGGAGGCAGATGTAGAAATAGATGGAGTTTGTTTGTTCAGAGAAAGTCAATCAGCCCGTGCTGTTGGAGCTCTGCTGTCTCCACTGATGACACTGCCCTCTTTTGGGAACATGTGGGGAGTGCAGCTTCCACCCATTGGGAGGAGCTCTGTCTGTCTTCTGTTGTTGTTGTTGTTGTTCTTGATTACTCTTCATCAATTCCCTCTCCTTCGTCTTCATCTTATTCAGAGATCTGTATATCACTATGTTTTTGTCTTCTTTCAAAGTATTCATTCTTTTGAATCTGTCTGTCAGACTGTCCTCTGTGTCCTTCTACATTATGAATACATAATGATATAAATATAGTGTATATACAGTATAGATAAAGCCAGGAGCTAGCGTACCATGCCACTTAGCTTCAGGTCTGAGTGCCACCAAAGGCTGTGAGTGACATTTGCCTTTGCTTTACCCCTCCTTCCCACACACACACACACACACACACACACACACACACACACACACACACACACACACACACACACACACACACACACACACACACACGCACACACGCTGTGCAGCAACCCCCATCCACCCACGCCGGCTATTTTCCACCCTTCCTCCTCTCCTCTTTTGTGTCTTTGTGCCTCTCTTCCAGAATAAATGTTTGATTTATGCAAAAGCATATAGACTCATATTCTCGGCAGCACTGATGAGTGAAGACACTCTTTAAAAAAACATCATCTTTGACACAAAAATTGGGCCCAAATTAATATTTAGTGAAATGTAGACACCATGACTTGAATCATATATAAAAGAATATGTTTTCGTGGTTTCATAATTAACTGTACACATTAGATTTCTCAGACTGAAGTTGTTTTTGTGTATAGTACTTTGACAGATGACAGTACAGTGCAGCTGGAGCACTCTCACTCAGTGTTTTTGTAAAGTCTTTCTGGGAAATATAGGAAATTACAACCTAAAATATGCATTTGCAACACCTCAAAACAACATTACTGTCAATATGCACCGCACAGGAGGGGAAAAAAATGACTGCATGTCCCAGACAGTCATACAGTATGTTTTGGCAGCTATTCAAATAATAAACATGCGCTTTCATCATTTAAAATCACAACTTGAATGTGAGTTGCTGCAAATGTTTCAGTATAAAATGCAGATGTCAGTGATTAGGATTTGTGGAGACCAAACAAAGTGAACGGGGGGAATAAATGCTAGTGAATGTGGTGTGCAGCTTTGCCCAGATACCACCATTCAAAAGTCTCGGTGACACTTCATTTGAAGGGCTGTGCGTAAGACTGAGATGACACTTTCATAACCATGACATGACATCGGTCATGAACATGAAAAAGTCTTTATCAAGAAACCTATCCATGACACAATTATAATGCTCTCAGTGCCTATGTAAAAACCAACCTCTTCATGACAGTGTAATGTAATGTTAACACATAAAGCTAAATAGTTTATTAAAGTTTGATAATTAGGCCTGCCATGACATATTTATGGCCAGTTATGTTGGTTATGTTAAGTTAATGTCAAGTTGTCATAACACAGACATCTTAAACGATTCCAACTTTGCATTAAAAGTGTCAAAATTTACTGATTGACACTTAATAACATGGACATTCAAGACTCTCTTCAAGACTCCTTCATGTTCATGACTGATGTCATGTCATGGCTATGACACTGTCAAGTCAATCTTATGCACACCCCTTCAAAAAAAACAAAGTGTTACCCAACTTGTTTTGTCATCAGTGCTTTGTCTGTCTGCCTGTCTGACTGTCTGTCTGTCGGTGTCTCTCTCTCAGATAGCCGAGACGTACGCCTTCCTGCCCAGAGAGGCGGTGACTCGTTTCCTGATGAGCTGTGGAGAGTGTCAGAAGAGGATGCACATCAGCACCACGGGACACGAGTACAAAGGTACGCCGCTGACGTCTTCTCTCAGGACCTTTTTTCTACAGCAAACATCTTCAATGCACTTTCATTTTTCAGGCACAAACTGGTGACGAGGGCTGTGCATTTGCTATAAGTGCACTATATTTCTAGCCTGGTAGACCCCAGACCCTTCTCAGTTGTAACTGAGAAGGGTCTGGGAAAGATTCATTGATAGTTCATTTCCAATGGACGCCGCTCAAATGCCTCTGGGCGCCATTGGATAGTCCTTCAACCAATCAGACCAACGATCCAGGTGACGCTTTTCACATCCAATATCCCACTAAAAAAATGTGATTTGGGTTTTTGGTGTGGTCCCTCCACGCCCTACTTTCTCCTTGCAGGTGTTGCATATTGCAAACTTGTTATCTTCTGCACACACTCTGAAGAATTCCCAAACAGCTGACATGTTGCAGGTTAATTCACGAGGCTCCCTACATGTGTGAGAATAGCGCTGACACACGCTTCACCCCGCGAGCGGGTACGCGCCACACACGGCGGAGAAGTTGAGAGAAAGGAAAAAGAGAGCGTGCTGTGGCGTCCTTGTATACGTGCGTCCTTGAGAACTGTAACGGTACAGATCCATTTGTCCGTGCGACGCTTCTGTCGCGCCGCGCTCCACTCTATTCCTATGGGTGACGTCAAGCGACTTCAACCTGCACGCAAAGCATTCCGGGAAGGCGGCGCTACATTTGAGAAAATGTTGCGCATCAAAAAGCTGGCCGATGCCCAGGTTTATGCAAATGAGTCTGTTGAACGCGACGCGACTATCCAGGAGAAGTAGAGCACAGAGGAGACGGGGAGAACGTGGGATTCTTTTTCTGCTAGACGTTGCAAAAATGCTGTAAATTGAGGAACGCCCATCAACGCACAAATGAGGGGAGGCGTCGCGACACCACGCATCAGTCGTTTCGCAAAAGTGGATCTGTACCGTAACTCGTATAACTTCTGTTGTCATATGTCAGACGTTCGCTGGTCATGGCCGAGCACGTGAAGCACGGCTTCGCTAGCAGTCGTGTTGAATGTAAACAAAAAGCTGCTCGCCGTCGCTGCGCTATTGTCATCGCGTAAAGCCCGCCTCAACGGTTGTGATTGGTGCCTCGATTTTGGGGACATTGGAAATGGGTTTGAATGGGCTCTTGGCCAGACTGACCTGCAGAGCAAATCTCAAATTTGCCAGAAGTGCGTCAGGGTCTACCCAGGCTACTATATTTCCCCCCTCGCCATTTTATTTGCATCAAAAATTCCAATGATATTTTTACTTACTTAAAGTGGAGATATTATGCTTTTCCTGTCATATCTACATTGTAATAATGTCGGACTTTCATGGTAAACGTGGCCAAAACAAATAATGAGGTAAACGTATTTTTTTGAGAAATCTCCGTGAGCTTAAACGTTCAGATTTCCAACTGTTCTGAACGCTCCAGTTTCAACAGTTTTTTTCTCCTCTCGGCTCGGTATCGTGTAACTCCGAGCCGGGCTTCTCTGATTGGTCATCTGCTCCAGATAGGCTGGACTGGAGTGTTTTTATAAGCCACTACATGGTCCATGTAGCTGCATGCTAACAGCAGTAAAAGATGTCATCTGGGCTGCCAATGTCGTTAAAGTCTCCCCAATTCCGGGGCATGTTGCTGCTGAAACATGTCCAGTTGGGTGGTATTTGGTTTAAAAAACCTTTAGCTGTGATTATTGACGGTAGAAAGTGCTGCTTCGTTCCACTACAATCTAATGTTAGCATACTGCTAACTATTAAGTAGCTGCATGCTAACGCCAGATAGCTGTAATCTTGGCAGCCAATGCTGGTCAATTTTGGGTCACATTACTGCTGGGACATGTCCCGTTCTGTAGTATTTGGTTTAGAAGCCTTTATTGGTGATTTTTCACAGTACAAAGTCCTGGCTCCAGCTGCTACTAGTGAAACAAAACTGGAGCACAGCGGAGATTCCCCACCCCCCCCCCCCAAAAAAAAAAAAAAAGAGGGGCTTGAAGAAAGACCCCCCTCCCTCCGAGCAGACTGGGATTTTTTCACGGGACTTGAAGTCACTACAGAGCGCTCTCCAGGCCCTGTTTACACGATGACGCGCGGGTGAAAACGAAAAAATATTTTATCGGATGTGCCTTTCGTTTTTTAATACCGGCGACGGGCTTTTGGGGCTTAAAAACGCCAAAAAGTGAAACCACCCTCCAGAGTGGAAATCTTAAAAACGCTCCACCGTCGCGTTACCGTCTAAAGGGTAAAAACCCAAAAGAAATCTGAAGACAGGTGTGGAGAGAGCGGGAAAAAGGGCGTCCAGGTAGTCTGTTGTTACAGAGTAGGCTACAGAAATTATAGGCTTCTGTTATCTAAAAATAATTTCACTGTAATGGCTCAATATTTAAATGATTTCGACAATGTGGATAAGGTTGTTATAGTTCGATGATATGTGTAGGCTATTCATTTGAGCCAGAGCAGGCGACAACGTTGCGGATGAAGAGAGAGAGAGAGAGAGAGAGAGAAAAAAAAAAAAAAAAAAAAAAAAAAAAAAAAAAAAGCAAAAGCGGTCAGCGGGCAGAGGAGGGTCTGCTTCAGCCTCCTCCGCTGCCTCGCTCTCAAGCAGCGGCTGAAGGGCGCGAAGGCTCAGGGTGTTGGTAGTGCTCCCGTGGGTGCTGTGTTGTGGCTTATCACGGTCGACTGTGCCGGTCATCATCAGACAAACATGCAACTCCACCTCCTCGTCTTTCCAGACGAGCTTTTGTTGTTCGCTTCGGCATGTTTTGGTTTGGCGCTACTAAGGAGAGAAGTAGAAGGAAGGTTCTACGCAGGCGCGCTGACTTGGCGTGCATACTACATCGAATTTCACACTTTTGCGTCACCGTATGCACGCAGATTGCCCCCCCAAAACCCCCCAGAACGCAACCCCACTTTTGCGTTTTCTCTTCAGATCGTTTCTGTCTAAACATAGCCTAAGACAGAGGGTGAATACAGGTGCAGCAGCCATGGGCAGTGTGAGAAACATAAAGTGGTTTTTGAACATTAAAGCATGTAAACATGTTCTAGTAGAACACCCACAAAATACAAGTATGAACCTGGAAATGCTATATAATATTTCCCCTTTAAAACTACTTTCTGCTAACAATCCCACAATGTAATTTATCAGACAAGGTGACGCTGGTTAATAAATGTCTGAACTCTTACTGACCATAGAGTGAACTACTAAGTATCTGTTATACAGGGAGGGAATGAGGGAGGGAATAAGGGAAAGAATGAGGGATTAAATGAGGGAGGGAATAGGGGAGAGAATGAGGGGATGAATGACATTCATAAAGCATTGATTTAGAAAAAAAACCGAAATATTGAGTTAGTAAGTGTCTGCCCGACAGCAGCGATAAGTCTTTTGTCAACGTGTAGAAATATGAAATGTGATGATGCCCTCAGTCATTCATCAGAAAAGATGTCAAAGTAATTCACTTTGGACATTTGTAGCTGCCAGACGAAAGACAACGGGCTGCCATCCATTTTACATTCCTCCCCATCTCTCCTCTCAGCCGCTGCCCACCCCCCATTATATCCTGTACATATTTTCTCCAACTACTGGCACCCTGAAGGCCCCCCCTCCCTCCCCATCTTTTTCCACAGTTCCATCCCTCCTCCTGCCGCCCATCCTTCCATCCCCCCTCCAGCTTGTCCATATCTGGGTTTTCTCTACTCCTTAATCCATCCCTCCATCTTCCCACCCACCATCTCGCTTCCAGCTCTTCTTCTCTTTCTTTCTCCCAATAACCCCCTCTACCCTGCTCCAAGCTTCCTGTCCCTTCCCTGTATCCCTCTCTGCCTCCATCCTCCCTCCCCCCTGCTTTACCTCCCCTATACCCTCCGTCCATCTCTCCATCCTTCCCTTGCTTCCTCCCCCTCCCACCCCCCACCCCCCGTTTTTTCCTCCTCGTTCCTCATTAAAAAGAGGAGTCATTGGAGTGTCCTGTCTCTCCCCTCAATTAGCCTAATTAATGGCTTTTAACAAAGAAAATGGCCCAGGAAACAAGCTCATCTTCCTCAGAGTCGGGGGAGAGAGGGCTGGGGGGGGGAGAAAGATAAGGAGAGAAAGTGAAATGTAGAAGAGAAAGAAATGAGAGTCTGCAAAGAGGAAGTCAAAATAAGATGTGGAAGATGAGGGGTGAGAGGGGAGTCCTGGCAGGGAGAGGTTGCCTTCAATGTCACAAATAGATTTTTTTTACATTTGCATTTATCCATAACCAAATACCAACAAAAGCCTCTGTGCTGTTGAAAAATTTAAAAGTTGTCAATTAAAAAACATTTCTGTATCTGAGGGAAGAACTTTTGAAATCATGTAATGTGAATTAAAACACAGCATCGGTCTGTTGCTTTGACCAGCTGGCCATTGATTAAAAATAAAATAGAATAGAAATAATTTAATTAGAAGATGAAGTAAGCTGAGCAAACAAACACACACACACACACACACACACACACACACACACACACACACACACACACACACACACACACACACACAGAGCTCATTGTGACCACACTGGATGCCACTCAGAAAGAGAGCAGCTAATTGCCTTCCTTCCCTGTGGGGGTTCGGCCTCCCCCCACACACACACACACACACACACACACACACACACACACACACACACACACACACAACCTCAGCCCCCTTTATCTACTTAGAAGTGACTCCCACTAAAGTTCAGCTGTGAATTATTAAATGCAATTAATCAGCGTGGACCAGAGCCATGCTTAATTGACACAGGCAGCAGACTGTGTGTGTGTGTGTGTGTGTGTGTGTGTGTGTGTGTGTGTGTGTGTGTGTGTGTGTGGGTGTTGGTTAGCGGAAGAGTTTTCTAGAGTTTTTCTAGACTAAGAATAGAGAATAGTTTTGCTGTATATATTGTAAAACCGTTTGACCCAAATTTGTAATTTGGGGTTTTATAAATAAAATTGACGGATTTAGGACATACGCTCAATACCAACAATCAACTTATCTACAGCTTCATGTTGGCGTCATGATGATCGTCCATAAACATATAACATAAACAAGTGAACACAGGGCTCCAGACTAACTTTTTGCCTTGGTCACACTGGTGTGCCTAACCTTTTTTATTTAGGTGCACCAAATTTTTCCTCGTGTCACCTTTAATGCCACAATTTCAAGTTCACCTTTTTAATCACACTCCATATACATTCATATCTATATTATGTCAATTATTTTAAACAAGAATAAGGAGTTGGTACATTTATTTTTATTTGAAGCACAATTATACTGTACTCAAAGTCTTATAGCGGGCCCCCCCCTTGCTGTCAGATGCCCCTCAGATGGCCAACACCTGTAATTTGGCCTTCTTCCCCTTTGGCCTTGGCTAAACCATCTTGCCACACTCCCTAGCATCAAAATCCTCCAAGCTGGGCCCCTCCACACTGATTATTATCAGATCTTCCACTAGTCCAGGACTAAAAATCATATCTCTGTATTTTTCGGCTGAATGGTGATACACAATATATATCTCTATATTTTTTACAAAGTGGGCTAAATGTTCAGTTTTAAGTCTTTTATCAAAACAGATATGATTAAAATAAAATGCAAAGACAGGGTTTCCTTCCCAATTTGCAACACTATGTAAATTATCTGAAATAAATAGCCTGGGATACATTTAAAAATATATATCTCTGAGAAAGCTCCTTCACTTGTTTTCAATAACAGACCCGGATAGCCCAGTAGCTCATATAGGGAGAGAGGATGGACTGAAGTGTAGGCCTACTCACAGAGTGACGGCTGACTCATTATGAACGGGTCCAGCACGGGTCGAATGCGGGTCAGCGGCGTTACACACGTCTTGTGTAGGCTATGAAATGTCTGTATCGTCCCTGGCTGCGCAGCATTTTTATGAACTATGATAATGTGGCCATGGGTCAGATCTCCATCAGGTCCAGCAGGCTCCGTCTTACACGCCATTACTCACCCAACTGAAGTTAGTTCCATTCAATAACTTCTTCTGTGTTTCTCGCCGTGGCGATCTCAATAACAGAGAATTACCAGCGGAAACACTGGTACCAATACAGGTTTCCCTCTCATACTTAATATACAGCTGTGTTAACAATTCAAACTGTAGACAAATGTCAGCATGTGGACCGGCGGCGCTGTGTCTCTCCATGAGCGGCTTTCCGATGTTGCAGGGGAGCCGGCCCGTGTGTGAGTGAATGGGGGCGATCCAAACACAGCTTTACTGAAGGAGTGGGTCATGTAACGCAACATTAAACCTACCGATATAAACGACATCGCTTTGTTCGTGGAGAGGCAGCGGATGCGAAGACGTTCGGTGCACTGGTGCGACCTAGGAAAAATCTTAGTCGCACCGTTACAAATTTTGGTTGCATTTGCGACCAAATTGGTCGCACTCTAGAGCCCTGGAACATCAGGTTTATGTTCACAACAAAGAGGAACCAAAGAGCCAGAATAATAACTGATTGTTGTGGGGAAGGGTAGCCTCGTGAGACCGTCCTGATCTCGCGAGCTCCAGTTTTCCACTCGCAGATCAGTCTGGCATCTTGAGATAGAGAAAATTTGGAGCCGTTCGCCAAACAACCGGGCCAATCAGCGTTGGTTTTGAGGTGGGTTAGGTGGTGATAGACAGATGGTTTATCCAATCAGCTAACCAGTATTTTCAGACAGCGGTAGCCCTAATTCTGTTAGCCACTCGCTAATGCTTTTTTTCTCTTGGATCCTTCTTTTGGAATATGGTCCAGGAACCTGAAATGGGGCCTTTTATTCCTAAATTCTCGTTACACAAACGGCAAATATCCTTTACCGACATGTTGCTTGCTTGCAGGAGCTAACGAGCTATCTTTGCCTGCAGCAGCAGGGGCGGGCTTGTGGTTGTATTTTCATACGCTTCGTTGATCTGATTGGTTGATTTGGCCCATCTATCACCAACATAGGTGATAGACAGATGGTTCATCCAATCAGCTAACCAGTATTTTCGCCCCTTCCCGAAAGTTCTCCAACGGAAAGTTCCCAGATGGATATGCTGAGCAAATGCGAAGCAATCCATCTGGTGGAGTCAGGTTATGGGAAAGGGGCATCATTTACTGTTTTATGTATCTTGTCTTCTTCGAGAGCTTTACTTATGCAGATACATTTGACTTGACTTCAATGATCTAGACTCCATGTTTGGCCTCTCTTCATTTCATTCTGCTTAACCTTGCAGTGATGAGGAGCTGCTGGCAACAGTTTGTTTCCCCTTAGTCTCGCATTGTCAGTCTGACTAGTCCACACAGCATTCCTGGATGGGAGAAAAATGTGCTCTAGTTTATTGGCATTTCTTTAAACCAATCACAGTCATCGTGGGCGGGGCTAAGCTCCGGACGGAGCCACGGTGCCTCTGCTAAATAGTCTCAGGAAGGAACTTGTTTTGGTGGAACATGTGTACGTTCAAAAGTAGTTTTAGTCGTTCAACAAAAAACTCCGATTGGACAGATAGTCTAGCTAGCTGTCTGGATTTACCCTGCAGAGATCTGAGGACCAGTTAACCATAGTCCTCACAAATCCACCGGAGGTTAGAACACCAACACAGAGACAGAGGAAGGGGACGGACATCTGGCCCAAATGAGACATCCGGCGGAATTTCCAGCGGCACCTCGGAAGTGGAATAGTAATAATAATAAGTGGATATAGACTAGTAACCCATTAACCCCTGCAGTCATTTCTGATTCGTCAGGTTCAATTGAGATTATGAATTAACTACTTTTAAGATGGGATGGGCGGTTTTGTAAAAACAAAAAGGCCAGAATTGTAAAAACTCAACTCTTCTCCTGCAGCTCTCCCCTCTCTGTCCTCAGCCCCTCTTTCCATAAAATAACCCATCTGCATTTGTAGAACAGCCAATTGGAACGCTCCCTCTCTGAAATGACCAAATTCTCCTAAAGCCTGAAAACAGAGCCAAGAGGATGTGCAGAAGTCTAGTTTTCTCTCCGACCATTTGAATTATAATATGCTGAAAGATTATTATGGAATCTTTACCCAACGGCGATTTAAAAAAAACAACTGCCAACCCCAGCCTTTCTCTTAGCCACATTTCCTGAATTAAGCATATTTAAACTTGTGTTTCCTGCTCACACTACACTTATTTAGACCAACAAAAGTATTCGTAACATTTGTTTCTTTATCTAGTTTTGCACAAATAAAGAAAAGCGTCTCTCGGCCAAGAAGACCGTTGTCCTGACTGAGCAGGGGTCCAGAGCCTCATGTTGAAGACAGCTTTGTGTCTCATAATCAGTCAGTTATCACAGTGTGTCCCTCTCTGGAGGATACATGCTCTCTTTCTCCTGTCCTGGTACAAGACTATCAATCACCAATCAATGATGACGGCCCTGTCTATTCTGCTAAGCTGTATTGATCTCGCGCCTCGTATTCATGTCCATTCTGTAGATGCTCCAGACGTTAGACATGTCCTTGCCGAGGTCAGTAGATAAACGAGTGAAAGGAGAGGCAGAGGAGGGACGTGTGGGTGGAGATGTGGAGATAGGGTGGCTTGTCATGTGCTTTTAGTTTCCGTTTCCTTTCTTTCCTTTTAGAAAAGAGCTGCATGAAATGGGGAACAAACTTTTACAGTGTAAATATTCGGACAGAGAAAGAGAGTTCCACCTTTTAGTTTATGTTCTAACTTAGGATCTCTTAACCCTCTCATGTCAACTTTATTTGTATAGCCCGATATCACAAATTTACACTTTACAATCTGTACAGCATACGACCCAGTCCTTTGACCCAGGATTCAGATAAGGAAAAACTTTTAACAGGGAAAAAAAAAACTCTCTTTGGACGAATAAACGTTCAATAGACCACCAAAATAAAATGACCGTTTAGATAATGAGGATGTGAAGATGAATTGGATTGTAAAGGGAGAGACGAGAGGAGAAGTAACTCTCCTGCAGGATGAAGATCCAGATCCAAACTACTGCAACGAGCCAGTTAGTCGTTATTAATAAACGACTGATGATGATGTTTTAAGTTTGGATTTAAAGGCTCCAACAGAGTCCGACTGCTTCTCTTTGTCTGTACTGCTGGCCAGCTCTAGAGGGTCCTCTAGTGTCGGCTCTTTGACAAGGCAGCCTAAAAACCACCAGCATTAACTGTCGGTGGGTTTAAGAGGAGACCCAGCAGCTGTCAGTGAAAGGGGGAGAAAAGATAAGAAGAGGGACATTTTGAAAAGCTTAAATTCAGAATATGTTGATGAAATAAACCGTGTACAATACAGCCGCGCTGTAGTAAATACCAGTTCTTTAAAGCTGTCAAAGCTTTTCATTCAACGATCATTTAGGAGTCTTCTGTTGTGGTGATGGACCCATTTAGTGGCATATGGTGCTTCCCCTGTTTGTATTGTTAAAATGTATAATATATATGTTAGAATAACTGCTGCAGAGCCTCCTCCACTTTCCCCACTGTATTGTAAATATCACAGGTAGAAAAGGGAAAGCTGGTTGTCACTGCTTGATGTTTGTCTCTGCTCCTCTCCTCTTCAGAGAACGACAGGCCGAGCTCTCTGGTGCTGGAGGTGATCGACTACAACATGCCTCTCACCACCACCTACATGAAGCACATGAAGCTGCAGTGCATGGGCAGCAACAAGGTACGTGAGGGCACTGCGACAGAGCTGCGTGCTGTTAGACAGCAGACACACTGGATCTGATCCCGGGCTCCGGTGTGGGGCTGCAGCGCAAAGTGTTTCTGAATGTCTGTGTTTGTCTGTGCTGTCAGACAGAGCGTGTGGTGTGTGTGTGTGTGTGTGTGTGTTTCTGTGCACCGTGAGAGCACAGGGATTTCTTTGAGGGTGGATCATAATGTAAATCTTAACAGAGCAGCAGGTTCTTTTGTACACTGGAGTGTTGAGTACAGGCCTGTAGGAGGAAACCGCAAGGCCCACTAATGCCTCGCTGGGAAGACAACTCCCACACACACAAACCGTCTCACAATTAAAACACTGGAATGGAAAAAAAGATGTGTTAGTGTTTCAGTCTGACAGTCGTCAAGATCAGTGGACCAAAACCATTTTTTTCTTAATAACTATGTGACTGTGTTGTTTGTGTATTCTCTGCACATAATGTACTTTTACTAAAAGGTTTCTCATGGATACAGAATTAGAAGGACTGGCACTAGCTCATTATAAATTAATTTCCAAGTATTTTATAAATCAATTGCAAAGAAACTCCTGCACACTGTCTAACTTGCTAAAATAAATGGAATAGCTGGTTTCGGTACTAGACCATTATCAGGCAATTGTTGTTACATACTGAGAAGCCATCTTTTGTAGGATGTCACTCTTTGACTGCACCAATCACCAACTTCCACATTAAATAAGGCGCAATTACATTAACATTCACATTTCCATTACTATAAATAGAGCTTACGGTTAAATATTGGTGATAGGTGCAGCCAAACAGTCACCTTCCGCAAAAGATGGCTTCTCAGTATGTAACACCATTTGCCTGATGATGAAACGTTGCCAGTGACCCCCTTTTGTTTTTTTTTCTGCGTTCCGGAAGCTCTGCGACCCCCGCCAGCAATCGCGACCATTAAAGTCAATGCTTGATTTTCCACCAGCCGCTCCGCTAAAGATGCGCGCCAGGTCCATTATCACGCGAGCCGCGGGGCCTTTGGACAGTCGGGCAGGAAGTGAACCAGTGAGACTATCCAGTCAGTTTACCAAAAGTACTGTACTCTACAGTAACTGTACTATGTCAAAGCACTTTGAGTGGTCGTTAAGACTAGAAAATCACTATATAAATACAGTCCATTCACATTTACATTTGAAACCCAAATCTGATGAGTCCTGCTAGTCAATTAGCAGCATTGTTGCATCTGGAGGAAACAGCTGGAAGAGTTCTGCGTTGGGGAGGCGGATCAGCTCCTTGTTCTTGGCTTGGCTGCTCAGTGTGTGGGTGGGGGTCGTGATTGGTATATAGCATATACAGTAGTTCCTACACAGAATCACTCCACCCTGTACCACTGTGACTATCAGTGTCACACACTCGCTGTCAGTCATATTGTGTGTGTGTGTGTGTGTGTGTGTGTGTGTGTGTGTGTGTGTGTGTGTGTGTGTGTGTGTGTGTGTGTAACGGATGGGCGAATAGAGGGTTGAGCTCGTTCCAATTAAGCCAGGCCCCTGAGTGTCTAGTTAATTAGCTGAGGAGAAAGAGAGGCACTGATGTGCCAATTTCCACTGGAATGCCAATGTCTGTCTGTCTGTCTGTCTGTCTGTCTGTCTGTCTGTCTGTCGGTCTGAAGCCAGGAACACACTGGAGAAGTGCAGATTCGTGCCCATTTCTCCGCGCCGGTCACAAAGTGATCCTGCTCCTCTCCACTCTACAGCGCAGCTCTCTCTCTCTCTCTCTGTTTTTCTCTTTCTCTCTTGCTCCTCGTGTGTCTTTGGTAGTCTTCCATCAACAACCCCCACCACTTCCATTTAGGCCATTTCAAACTGTGTGTATGTGTGTGTGTGTGTGTGTGTGTGGCACTCTGTCTGTCTGTCTGTCTGTCTGTCTGTCTGTCTTTCTCTCCTGCTTGTTCACCTGTCTCACTCTAGTCACAGCTGAGAAGTCAAGACAGCCAAAATCACCGTAAACTTGGATGTTTTATTTTGAAATGTGTTTTATTTTGTAAAGTACTTGACTGCACTGTGGCTTTCCTGTGTTTGATGACCTACCTAGCTTGACAAATTTGCTTGCAGAATGCATGCACACGCGCGCGCGCACACACACACAATCACCGTCACACCTGCAACAACCTCAGTGACTCTGTGTTGTGTTGGGCAGGCTGTTTGGAGACACCGTGTCGAAGCCGTTCTAATGACTTCACACTGACACGTCAACACAGTTCTCATCATCAGCCTTATGTTAGCATCCAGCAAAGAACAAAACCAACCCATAATTTCTTTGCGTGTTTTTCTCACTTATGTCCAAGCGTTGATGTTGAGCAATTTTAATTTCACTCTCCAAAAAGCACCTTTCCATGATGTAGTCATACATGCTAAATGCAGTCCATTTCCCATTCTTTTCTCCATGAGACATCCTCATCAAGGGGAAGAAAAGTTCATGATTGTCAAAACATCTACACTGCTACGTTTTAATTTTTGGAGACAAAAACGATCTCCATCCACACGAGAGTTTAAGCTCCAGTAGCAGAACTAATGTAAAAACGAGGTGAAACTGTCATTGAAAGGTATTTAAGCCTACCCTACCAATAAGTCTGATTGACGAGGATGTCTGCGTCGTTTTTTTTTTTGGGGTGCTCGGAAACGCCAAAGTAGTGTGATGTTAACGTAGCAAAGGATATCTATTTTTAAACCAAAATGTAGTGTAGATGTAGCCTGAATTTGAGCCTTTAACTCGATGCTACTTGGTGCCTGTAGTAGAATAAACTACAGGAAGTGAAATGGGTTGTGTACTAATATCACTCCAGGATCAGAGTCAAGCTTAGTATAGCTGTCTGCATTCATGTCAGTCATGGTGAAACTTTTAAACCAGCATCAGAGCTCTGAAATAAATAAATATGCAGCTGTGGCTCAGGATGTAGAGCCTGTAATATCTAGTTCCCAAATAACATATTGGATGCAAATTGAAGTGTAAGTGTACTGTTTATTGTGTGTGTGAAAAGACCATAGTGCTTTGTGAAATAATGCAAAAAATATATTTATAAAGAAAAAATAATAACCCATTATATTATTTATATACACTCTTTAGTGTGTGTGGATTTGATTCTTACCTCAGAACAAATCCCAAAGAAGAATCTTGGTAAAACTGCGTAAAAGTGTAAGCCCTATATTTCTTCACTTTAATACTTATTGGCCAAAATATAGCTCAAGCTCTGAGGGAGAGTATTCAGTTGCTGCACATTTTTGAGTCAACTTTTGAGAAGCTGCATAATTTGGGCCATTCACCTTCCAACCTCATCCACCTCCACCCAAACCATCATATGTGATACATACAGTACACCTGTCAGACCAGACTGTCTTTTCTGAACCTGTAGCTTAAGTAAAGGTGAAGTTTTCGCAAATATTGTGTGTGTGTGTGTGTGTGTGTGTGTGTGTGTGTGTGTGTGTGTGTGTGTGTGTGTGTGTGTGTGTGTGTGTGTGTGTGTGTGTGTGTGTGTGTGTGTGTGTGTGTGTGTGTGTGTGTGTGTGCTTGTGTGTTCGCATTAGGATGAGACTGTGCTGCAGAAAGATTACAGTGTTCGGCCCAGAGGAGCAAAAGTAGTGACAGGAATAGAGAAACAATGACTCACTCACCTATAGAAATAACATAGGGCATGAGGGAGCATGAGAGAGAGAGAGAGAGAGAGAGAGTCTCTAAGCAGACAGAGTGCAAGGTAGTTCAATAGCCTAGCATTCTGTGAAAAGAAGGTCTGAGTCTTTTGTCCTGGTTGTTGTTATGAGAGAGAGAGCGAGAGAGGATGAGAGGGAATAAAGAGAGAGAAGGCCATCTGTACTTTACTCAAGAGAGGACATGAGCCAAAGGAAAGACAGAATAAGAAGAAGAAGAAGAGAGAAGCATGTATTTGTGATGGGTGAAGTATGAATTCTCCACCGGCTCCATTAGCACTCATCCCAAGCCTCCGTTCATCTGCCCTCCATCCGCCCCCCGTCCCAATTCAATAAGAGGAGGAAATTACCCAGGATGCTTCCTGGCAGAGGGGGGGGGGGGGGTAGGGCTGCTTCAGACAATGTAGAAACGGGTGAGGAGTGAGAGGAGACAAGAAAGGGGGAGGAAGTGAGAGAGATGGCAGGGCTGTGGCTCTGGCTGGCTGAGGGAGGGAGGGGGGAGGGAGACTCAGGATGGGAGGAGGTGGATGTGCTCGGCCAGGTTTAAAATAAAATGAGAAAATGTGTAGGTGACGGTGGGATGCACGGGGGAGGAGGAAGGGAAGGAGGGAGGGGGTTGGGGGAGAAATCAGCGAAGGAATTAAAAAAAGGAGAATGAGGTGGTTCATTATCGTTTATGGTCTCCCCCTCTCCCTCTCTCTGCCCATTATTTCAGCTACCTCCAGAGCAAAGACATTTCATTATTTTTGGGAGGAGGGTGTGTGTGTGTGTGTGTGTGTGTGTGTGTGTGTGTGTGTGTGTGTGTGTGTGTGTGTGTGTGTGTGTGTGTGTGTGTGCAGAGTGGAGATAGGTTGGGGTTTGGTTCATTATAATTACTAAAAAAAAATCATACATTTGGAGATAAAAGGCTGGTCAGTGGAACAGCCTTGAAAGTGACCAAAACCTTTTTGTCCAGTTTGTAGGCTGGAAAATAACAGCTGACCTACAATCACCTTGTCTTTTTCAAATCTCTATATAAACAGTAAGTAAACAATAGGCTGGCCACAGAACTCAAACTACAATTTCTTTCAGCCATTCAAGTGATCATAAAGTAAAACAAAATCCGGGTCTGATTTGTGGGTAAATGGGATGTTCTGTGCAAAGCATCTAAACTTCATCAGCCATTTGAAATATTGCAAATGACACTCCCACACTTCCAGATCCCCGTGGCAGAGAGGATGGCGGGTGTTTGGCTCAGGACCCTGAGGAAGCGCGGTGTCGAACGAAAAGCTGCTTGTGTGGGCGGTTGTCGAGAAAGCTGCAAGCAGCAATAACGCAGGCACTGGTGTTGAGAAAGGGCGTAAATCATCAGCATAAATTTAAATACTTTGTAGACACGAGTCAAAGCTTGCTGAAAAAGATAAGGCAACTTTGTTTATATGGCACATTTCAGCAACAAGGCAATGTAAAGTGCTTTACATAAAACATAAAAGAGCAGTTAAAGGTGCAGTAGGTAAGACTAATAAAACTACCTTTCTGTCGTATTAGTTGAAACTGAGCCTATGTTCCAGTAGAACTACATGAAGCAGGTCATTTAAAATAAATCCAGCTCCTCTGGCTCCACCTACAGCCTGGAGTGGGATTTACAAAAATCCACCGCTCCCTGTTCAGATGCACCAATCAGGGCCAGGGGTTATGGATCGCTAACTGCATGTCAATCACTGCTCATGCACACGCATTCATTCTCCCTTGTGGGGGGAGGGGCTTAAGAGACCGTTTTGGGCTTTAGCAGAAAGGGGGGGAGGGACTGAGAAGTTGTCCTGTATTTTCACAATCCTACCTACAGTACTTTTAAAAGCAATTAAAACCATTCATTATAGAGCATATAAAACTAGCTAAGTGCACTGTCAGACTGTACATGACTAGATTTAATAAAAGGCAGCATCAATCAGAAAAGACTTCAGCTTTGATTCAAAAGAACTTAGAGTTTCAGGTCTTTGGGAGTTAGGTCCAGATAGGTGAGAATATATGTGGTTTAGTTCTGGCTCTGAGCTGACCCAGGTGGTTCATACTGGAATGTAGCAACCGACCAGAGAACTAGTTGTGCCCTTAACCATTCAGTGCTTTATTAACCAGCAGCAGTATTTTGAAATAAATTCTTTGAGACAGGAAGCCAGTGTAAAGAGCTCAGAAGTGGAGGGGTCTCTTTGTCTCAGTGAGGACTGGAGCAGCAGCATTCTGAATCCGCTGCAGCTGTCTGATATTTTAGGGAGACCTGTTAAGACACCGTAGTAATCGAGTCTTCTGAAGATATAAGCATGGACAAGTTAGCAGGTGAGAGTTTGAGCACATTTTGAAATCCATAGTTCAACATACAGCAGCACGGCCATAACTGGTTATCTTCCTTATTTTACTAACCAGTTGAAATTAGACCTCAAGATAATGAATGGTAACCTGCCAAATGGTCTTGTTAGGTCAACAGCCTGTGAATGCATGAATACATTGTGAAATGTCTGAATACATCAGAGCTTTTAGCTGACATCAAGATCACGCGTAAAGTGCCGGTCAGCCTCGAAGCCCTCCGGGTGGCTTTGCACAAGGGGCACGACCTTTATCACGTCTTATCCTCCCACCATCTGCCCCAACTCTCTCCAGTGGATACTGTCCAATAAAGTAGAGACGCCATGGAAACAGCCCTGGAAGAAAAATCCCCTTGATGGTTTTTAAGTGCACAGCACACAGTATGTGAAGCATATGAAAGCCTCATGTCGAAGCACTGCTTCACTTATACCCTACTTTCATGCACCATCTGAGGCAGCACAGATGAGACCAAGGCCTAGTCCACATGTACACGGGGATTTTGAAAAATCTCTGCAAAAACACATTGAAGTGCTGTAAATATAAGAGCAATCAGATAATATAGATAATATAATGGCCAATCAGAAGCCAGAAAAAAAGCTATTCCTGTACCAGAATGCTACCTGGCTGCAGTGGAGCATGGATCGCTCCGTATAGCATTCTAACACCTCTGTCCCTCAATATAGTGGAGAAGTAACTGTACATTGATGTATAAACATGTATAAAGTCCTGTTAGCGGTTACACGTCTGCTATTGCCTGAAATGTTGCCTCCTTTGTGACGCCTCACAGGACATAGCTGTGGACATAGCATGAAGGACATAGCTGTGGGAAATGACCATTTTCGATTTTACGCAGATATTGGGTTGATTTTGGTGAAGCCTATATTCTGTGTTTTCAAGTTGTGAGGTAGTCAGCTGACAATCGTCTGAGAGTTAACATAAAGGGCCATTGTACTGAGGATGCTATGAGGAGTAGCCAGAACCTCCTCCACAGCACCGTGGAGTAAGGTCTGGCTATGCGAGATAATGATGTAAGCAACTGTTGTTCTTTTGATCGCCTGATAATGTTTGTTTACAATAACTTTTAGGTAAAAAACTCCTGCGTCCCGTACGTACAATCAGAGCCCTGAATAGACAGCCAGCCTAAGCCCTGAAATGCTGTTTTTATCTCAAACACACAAATGCCTGCACATTTGTACTTTTCTTTTTATCAGGATTTTATGTTACCCAACACTTAGTTTTCCTTGTCTACATTACAACACTGAAAACAGAGACAAATCAACGGAAAATGCTCACACTATTTCGATCTGTTTTCTGTCACCTTCAATACAGTTTGTGTGGATGAAAGGCCAAAACACATCGAAATGTACTTGGATTAGGCCTGAATAAGACTGAAGCCGACTGCAACTGCACTAAAACCAACACAAATGTAAAGGTACAGAGGGATGGAATGGCTCCTGAAAACTTAAACAATATCACATGAACGCCCAGAACAATACGAGGGACATAGTCCTAAATAATAGGCTGAGAATCTCCTTTGAAACAAACAGGTTATAATGTTAGTATATTGAAAACGCTAAAAGTCTCTTATTAAATACTTTGAGCTGCATTTTGTGTATGAACTGTGCCATATAAATATATTTTATTATAAATATTGGAACATATCAAATGACACTACAGTATTTTAAAGAAAGCTCAATTGGAGAAGGTGGGAAGGCTATTTAACCTCCTAATACAGACTCTTGAGAGACCAGCCTTGACCTAAGAGAGATCCAAATAAACAACCTGATAAAACTTAGGTGCAGTTTTTTGTGTGAACCTTCCACTGAAAGTAGAGGTCGTACCGATTAATTGGCCGATTTTTTTATTATTTTTTTTTTTACATAATCGGCATCGGCCAATATCAAGCCGATTAATAGGCAGGCGCATCTGCGGGCAGCCTGTTGTTGTTGTGGAGAACGTGTTCGACGCACGCTGCCCCTAGAGTCAGTTACCAGCAGAGTGAGCAGACCTCATCCAGCGCCTAAGGAAGGAACTGTTCCTCGGAGAAAACGGTAAGGATTAAATTCTTATAAGTCGTATATATTTAATGAAAAACGTATGACATGTTACTGCCAACTTCGAGAAAAACATGAACAGGCGACATGACGTTCGGCTACTTTGGATATTGATAGCTGTCATGTCACAATAATTAAGCTAGAATTTTGCAATCACAGACAGTGGATCTGAGACTTTTATTATTTGTTCTGTTTGTGTGTCTATATTTGAGAGGGTTGTCAACTCAATGCAGAGAAAGAAGTTGTAGTTAAAAGAGACCACCGCACCATAGGCTAGTGAAGGACTGGCTTTGCGTTGCTAGCGTCGTTGCTAGGGTTGGTAGAGTAGACCCGGTGCTAATACGGCACCTGCATGCCTTCACGACCGTATCTACCGGACCGAATAGCGCAACGTGTAATTTCCATTTCGGGCGCCACTAATATGCCTGCGTTGCTCTCTGATGCTCAAAACGAATGTTAGAATAACAGAAACATCGCGCATATGTGACGCTAGTTAACATTACACTCGTCAGCAGCTAACGTTAGCCTACCGTTAGCTAGCAGATGGATTAAACACGATTAAAATGCTGACAGCTAAACGGTGTAAAGTGTGATTTATTTCACTGTATAGGATCCAACAGCAGGATGTTAAGCAGTGTGCTGCTGCCGTTGTTTAGCTACTTGTCTGAAGAACAACACAGACGGTGCGTCGCGGTGCATTCAAAGTTGTTGTAAAATACCCTTTTGCCATGGTGGTTGTTTTTGTCGTTCAACAGCAATTTACTAGTGAAATACGTTATTGTTATAAGTTATAGTTATTACATTATTATTAAATCATTTCATTTTGACCATATGGCCTAAAGTTGTTTTCCCCCCTTAATTAGGTTCTGTCCATTTGGCTTTGTCTGTCAACAAACAAAACAAACCAAAAATACATGTTTCAGGACAGTTTTTGGGAAGATGATAGAAACGTTTTTAGCCTTGTATCACTTAGAATGCACTGAATTATTAGCTGATTTATAAAACAAATGTTAGATTTTATATCTATACCTATCTATAAAATGACTTGAAGAAGACACTATACAAAAACACTAACTTAACCTTGTATTTTCCCCCTTTTTTAGTCATTAAGTCTGATGGCTGAAAAGAAAACCACCCCCTTATGGCAGCGCTTCACCCAGCCAACACCAAAACAAAGAAATGCTGCTGGTTGCTACTGTGTGTCAGCACTACTATTGTTAAAATGGTCAATTTATTTTATTGTTCTCAGCTGTTTGATAAATGCTGCTAAGTGCACTAAACTTTATCTTTTAATTGAAAAGTTTATTTGACAAAGTCAAATTTATTTTCCTCCTTTTTTCTTACCCGTTTTGTTTATTTATACAATATATGTTTTTACATTATACATGTTTAATGTAAGTACAAGTGCAGATTGGTGTTCAAGTGTTCAATAAATGTTTTTGTTGAGAGATTTTGTGTATCTTAAGTACTTATTAGTGTTAAATTTTATCTTTCAAATAGAGGTTAAAAACAAGCAAATATCGGCCAAAAATAATCGGCAGCATATATCGGCCATCGGCCGACCCTGATTTCAAAAGTTCGGCATCGGCATCGGCCTGAGAAAACCCATATCGGTCAACCTCTAACTGAAAGTTGAAGATATTTGTAATTCAGCTCTTTCAGACAGTTTTCAGCTTTTCTCTTGGCCCACGTGAGCATCCTTATCAAGACACACACACACACACACACACACACACACTGCGTTGCAATTCCCTCAGCACTCTGTCCTCTGCATGGCCACGCACGGCTCACTGCACCGCACTTTCACCCTCTGCCTATAGGTGGCAGGTTTGTCATGGAAATGTATGGGAGGGTACATGCTGCTCTGTAACACACACACACACACAGACACACACACACACACATGCACGCACACACATGCACACCAGCAGTATGGCTAGTGGTTAGTGTGTGTTTAAACACTAGTATATGAGGGATCCTGTGTAAAGGTCAATGTGCTAAAGAAATGAAACACGCCGTCTGTTCCTAGAAGTGTCTGCGACGGCTTTGTGTTTGTCCAAGAAATATATTAAAACCGCATGTGACCAGCACCAGAATGTGCTTTTTAATATACTGAATGCATATTGAAGATACACTGAGAGGATCATTTGCATTAGAAGTCACAGCTGCTGCTCTGTTTTTTCTCTCTTTTGGTTTCTCTTCACTGAGGCTTTCTTTTTTTATTTCAGTGGTCATTTCTGTGCACATCCTTCAGGATTTATTATACTTGCAAATAATTAATTTTTCCACACAACACTTATAAATGCAGCATCTGTAGTTTGTTCTCAAGACTCGTTTTACAACACATTTATCTTATCTGACAAACTGCCCTTTCTCTGGCAACGAGATGCTGACTTTGGCCAGTTTAGTGACCCATTATGTTAAAAGAAAAGTTTCTCATCTTGACACTTTTGTCATCCGATGCATCTTCTCAGTCCTTTTATTGATTGGTCAGATTGAATGGGAAAAGGCTGATACATTGGTTTTACATGAATACATAAATGGGTGACTATCCTGATGAATGATTAGTTTTATTTCATGGTTTAGATATATATATATATATATATATATATATATATATAAACATTTTATATTTTTGTCTGCAGGGCCAGTGAAATGTGGGAGAGGCAACTAGAAATGATCTAAAGGGATGAGTCTAATTAAGTACTGCTTATACTTAATTAACAATTAAGTGTTTGAATTGAAATCATCCAGTTGACTGATTTGTATTGTGGGTAATAATGAAATCTGGTGGCCGGGTTAGCTCAGTTGGTAGAGCAGGCGCACATATATAGAGGTTTACTCCTCGACGCAGCGGGCCGTGGGTTTGACTCTGACCCGCAGCTCTTTGCTGCATGTCATTCCCTCCTCTCTCTCTCCCCTTTCATGTCTTCTGCTGTCCTGTGGAAATAAAGGCCTAAAACTTGTGCATACAACATGCAGTACATGCAGGTTATAATGTTCAGTTTTAAAGTTTATTCATACAGCATCTTTGAGCAACAAGGCAAGTCTAAGTGCTTTACATAAAACATTAAAAAAGACGTTTCAAAAGAAAACATTGAGAATAGAAAATAAAAAAACAAGCTAAAATAGAATATGACACGTACAGTATAAAATACAAGAATCAAAGTAACGGTGCAGTGTGAAAAAAAATATGATTTGATTTCATTAAAGATGGCGCAAACAGAAAAGACTTCAGCCTTGATTTAAAAAAAACAACAAAAAGACATAAAAAGTGAACTAGCCTTCTAGCCTTAGTGATGTAACAAATAGCACAACCACTGCAGTATATATATATATATATATATATATATATATATAATAATAATAATAATATATATAAAAAAGATGAGCCTTTATTCATCCCCAGAGGGGCTGCAACTGACCACTTCTTTTTTTTAAATAGGAGATTCATCTGGTGATTATTTTTAACAATTAATGGATTAGTTGTTTGGTCTCTAAAATGTCAGAAAATGGTGAAAAATGTGGCTCAAGATGACGTCCTCAAATGTCTTGTTCTGTCCACAACTCAAAGATCTTCAGTTTCCTGTCCCAGAGGAGAGAAGACACTAGAACATATTCATATTTAACAAGCTGATGTCACAGAATGTTCTCCTTTTTTTTCATAAAAAAAAACACAACTCAAACCAGTTAATTGATTGTCAAAATAGTTGGTGATTAATTTAATGGTTGATAACTGGTGGTACATTAGAGAAAGGGAATACAATAAATAGATACACTAGAAGTAGGCTATATCCAATACAAATAGAAACTATAAAAGAGCCATTGGACTCAAAATTACAATGTCCTCTCTAATATCTTATTAATAATATAAGGTAGGATTTATTGACTACGTTAGTTTTAACTTGGTGTACCTAATAAACTGGCATCTGGGTGTGTAGTCCCCCCTCTCTCTCTCTCTCTCTGTGACGTAGGCAGCCGTGGCGCCGCCCCCTCCGGTTGCCACAGAGTGTTGAGGGTCCTGCTGTGTGCTCTCCCTCCCCCCTCCATCCATCCATCCATCCATCCATCCATACATCCATACAGCAGCTCATATAGTCTATAAACAGTGAAGAGAAAAGCGCTAGAGGCGAATGAATGAGCAAACAGCGACAACAAGAAAACCAGCTTGGGGAAAAACCGCGGGCCGACTTTCATGTTTGTAATCTTGCAGAAGTGAAGGTAAGAAGGCGGTCTTTTCTCTCTCTATTATTTATAATAATAATATGCTGCGTGCTGGCGGCTGCCCGCAGAGCTCCGCGGCCACATCTCACCGTGCTGCTGGACGCTTTCCTGACCACTTGTCCATGCGAGCAGAATACAACAGGAGCCTAGAATGACAGCGGTGTGTCCCGGGGACACGGGGACACGGGGACACGGGGCTGGAGCGCGTCCCCAACAAGTTGGGTTGTTGTCCTTGCTCTCCTCTCGTAGCCGGTTGGTAGTGGAGGGTAGTGGGCTCCGTGCCACGCCGACTGCAGGAGATGCTCCTCACACCCCCACTGTGTGTGTGTGTGTGTGTGTGTGTGTGTGTGTGTCGGTCATTGTGCGGCTCCAGCAGGCCGCTCCGCTCCGTCCTGCGACAAGTATGATTATCATTATCATTCCCGGCCGTGTTGCAGAGTGCACGAGGCTAGCGGGCTCCTGACAGACAGGCACATTGTTCTGTTGCTGCGGGTGCGTGCGTGCATGCATGCGCGCGTCTTGGACGACTGTTTGTGAGTGAGGGATGAGCGTGTGTGTGTGTGTGTGTGTGTGTGTGTGTGTGTGTGTGTGTGTGTGTGTGTGTGTGTGTGTGTGTGTGTGTGTGTGTGTGTGTGTGTGTGTGTGTGTGTGTGGGTGGGTGATGCGGAATGACCAAGCACCCGCACACCACGAGGAACAATCGGTGGCGCGTGCCAAGCATTACAACAGCGGCCTCCCGTCTGAATGGACCATTATGACGTGTAGTGGCGGAGGGCAGCAGCACTGGGCATATCAGGAACCATTATTAAACAGACTGTTATTGGATCTGCCATTTCCAGCTGACTCATAATATAGAATAGAGTTTCTTTGATAACTTTTCAGTCAGTCTTGCTCAGGTTCTACTAATGTGTATATTAATGACCTCCTAGTTTGCCCCAAAAGAGAGAATCAAATAGAATAAATGAACCCAACTAAATACTCATACTAAATAAATGTGGATTTGTTTGGGTGTTGAGTTCAAATATCATCCGTCTTCCTCCAGAATCCTAAACTCCACATTTCAAAGGGGCAGCAATGAAGGGGAATGAATACCAATGTTTACATGATTCATTTTTAGACCTGTCATTATTTATTGTGTTGGGGGGTCATTAAACCAGTGCAATATTATTTATTGATCACAGCTCTGGCACCATGCTGCTAAACACTGCCATGTTTGTATTATTGGTTCATTAGGTGCTGAACAGTTTTTGGGGTGCCAGCTGTGCTGAAAGCATTAAAATGGGAGTTAATGAGAGCACAGCAGCATGGGACTCATCCTGGTGGTGGAAACTGCCTCTTTTCTCTCTCGCTGGGAAAACTGCAGTTGCTTTCGTAGCTCTGCGTCCCACTGCTGACAATAGAAAGTGATGAGAGACCCTTCACAGGCCGGGTCAGTGGTCAGGGGCGGAGTCTGGGTTCTGAACAGCAGCCCAGGAGCTGATAATGAGAATTCAGTGCCTTGCACCAGGGCCCTTTAGCAGGGGCAGAGGCTTCCTAACAGAGAGGCCTGAGCCGAGGGCCTCCAGCTGAAGGACATTCACTCTTCAAGCACCACGCAGATCTGCTTTCAGCATCAAGTATACTGTACACAGTAGGTTTCCATGGCAGCGTCTCCTTGGAGACTGTCAGTTTGCCTAAAGTTGCCGTGAGTCGGTTAAAGATGGCTATCAGCTATGACCTATGGCTACGATTCCGACTATGTGGACAAGCAAGCCCATCTCTACGTCCATCTCATAGACTGGGCAAATAATGGACGAGGGCTCTGGGCCTGGAAAGTGAAGCCAACGCCGGAGAACCTTGGACCTGCATTCAGGGCACACAGGGGCGACTCCACTGGCTGCTACGAGAAGTCCATTTCTAGAAAAGTCTATGAGAAAATGACACAAAATGCACACGCTGATGGGATAACATTTCACTGGAATGATACCCCGTACGATGCCATGTGACTCAAAACGGATTGATTGATAGAATAAACTGATTTGTCACTGTCAGAAGAAAGACTAGTTTTCTGGTGGTAGCTTGGTGACAAGATTCTGAAGTTAGGAATCCGTTTAATGGACAGCCATTGTGATCAGATTTTAACATCCAGTTGAACTTTCTCTTCTGCATGCTGGCATCGGGATCAGGAGGACTAAAGCTGCACGGTTCTATTACAAAGAAGCATCTGCTGAGATTGAGATCTTCTCTATGAGTGGACAGATACAGTACTTTCTGTCTTCAGCGCGTGGTGTTGTGTATTTCTAAGCATTCAGCTGCAGCTTTCACAGTTGTACGGTCTGAAGTTTGGCTCAGGTTTGGATTTATTTTAGGTTTTGGTGTGTTGGTTGGACAAAACCTGGCTGTCACCTCGTCACCTTGGACTGTGAGGAATTGTGTTTGAGAACAGAGAAGCCAAATTTATCACTAATTGAAATATTTGTGAGTTGTAGCTGTATTTTTATTGTACCACAGAAGTGTGAAGCTTTAACAGGTCTCATATCGACGGGTATCTAAAGGGTTAATGTTAGGATTCCCCCTCCCTCCCTCCCTCCCTCCCTCCCTCAGCCTTCTGCCAGGGGATAGGGGGACTAGAAGAGCCTCTCCCAGGATAAATCCTTCTGTGAGGGCCTGCTTAGCTCCTCTCTGCTCCAAAATAACTCCAGTTTTACCCTGACCTGGCCATGGGCTTGGCAGGAGGGCAGGGGAGGAAGGATAGCCTGCCTTCTAATCCCCTTTTCCCTTCATCCTCTTCCTCTCCCTTCTGAATGGGTTGGCTCCCTCTATTTCTGGAGTCTGTCTGCTGGACCTGCTGAAAGCCATTTTGTTCCTCCCCCTTTTAACATGATCTTTATTGTGTGCTTCCATGTGATTGAAAGCCTCACTGGCTGTTTTGTTTCTGTGGTTGTCAGAGACCATGAGGGTCAGACACCTGCCTTTGGTCCAGGGCTGCAACTAACAATCAGGATGCACCGCATTACGGGCCCAACGTCGGTATCGGTCGATACTCGCCTTGTTGACCGACGACAGCGGCCCATGTTCATCTGTTGTTGCTTATTTGCATCGGACTTGGGCAACAGTAGCGAGCATATGGTGCTATTGCAGCTGCTGATTCAGACCCAACTCAGGCTTGACGTCAGAGGGCAACGTGTGGTCTGTTTACAAATCAAAGTGAAAGATAATTTAGGCCATGTGGGAGGACACTGTATTCTGTATGAAAACCACAAGAGGGGAAAGATAGCCCTATTTATGTTTCTAATTTGTGTCACTAAAAGTTGTTGTTGAGCTGTAAGGACTGAAACATTTTTCTCATTGAGTAGGTCGTTGGCCAGCTGAAAAAAGCTCATAGTTGAGTTATTTTCTTATAATGAAGATGTCTCCCTGGCACAAGAGGGGGAATAATGTACAAAATAAACAACAACAAAAGAACATCGGCTTATGGCCCATCGGTGCATCCCTGCAAACAATTTTTTAATGATCAAATGATCAACTCATGGTGGTCAAGGTGACATCTTCACGTCTTGTTCTAGCCAAACAACGGTCCAAAATTTAAAGAAGAGACAAAAAGCTAGTCCTCACCGGTGAGATACTGAAACAAACCGATGTTTAGCACAAATGATGACCTTAACGAATCGATGATTAAAATAGTTGCAAATTATTTCTTCAGCGAATTGTTGCAGCTCTAGCTCTATCCATTACTTTCTGTAGTGACAGATAGAAACATGCCAACACACTTCTAAAGAGACCTCTTCTTTTGACAGAACAATGGCCAACTTCCAAAAGGATTCAATTTAAGTGATGATACGGAAGTAAATCAGCAAATTCTCACATTTGAGAAGCTGGAAGCAGCCAAAGTTATGACTTAAATGGTTGATCAACTATGAAAATGGTTGGATATTAATTTTCTAAACCTATATCATTGTCACAAATAAAAAAAGCAATGTGCAGCACGTACGTATTAGTCACATTTGGGGCCCTATTTTAACGATCTGAAACGCAAGTATGAAACGCCAAACGCAAGTAGCTTTGTGGGCGGATCTCGGGCGCTGTTGCTATGATACCGGCGGGATAAATGAGTCTTGCGCCCGACGCAAACCTAAAATGGGTTGGTCTGAAGTAGCTAGGTGTGGTTTGGGTGTAACGTGCAATAAACCAATCAGAGCGTCATCTCACATTCCCTTTAAGAGCAGGCGCGCTTGTTCCATGGCAGATTGCTATTATAACGGCAGATTTGCCTGCCGCACGCCAGCGGGAGCTGTCCGGGATGCGGCAAAGTAATAAATGCCCGTCTTGACCGGGTGGCGATGTTGCTGCAGCCTCTCGGGCGCATCTCCTCAAGTCTAGAGAGGATTGCTGCAGCCATGGAGCGTGGGCCTCCAAACGCACCACCTGCACCTGTTGTGCCCCTTCCTCCTCCCCCCACTCCATCTCCGTGCACCCGCTCCACCAGGAGCGCATCGCGCATTACTCCCGGACCAGATTCCGCTGGATTGTCAAATCCCTCCGTAGTTCAACATCACGTCTCCTTAAGTCCTCTAATATTTCCTCATTTATGTCATCAACACATCCATGATTCATGGAAATGTGTAAATCACAACAAGCCACAAAGAATGCTGGGACTTTTTGAGGACTGTACTGTAAAGTGCCTCCTGATCTATCCAAACACCCGAAGCGCATTTTCAGTAATATTTTTCTTTGTAATTATGTATGGTTTGCAAAAATGGGAACTGCTGTGTCCGTGTAGATGAGAGAAGTGTATGCGCGTTGTGCACACGCTACATTATGGCCAAGCATGCGCCCCTAAAATAGCATCTGAATAACGCGCTACTGACTTTAGACTTGTCACACTGACCAGGAAAAACCTGGTCTAAAGTCAGTGGCGGAATTGTTTTCTGAAACTGCAAAATAGCACCAGGGAACGTTTGCGCCGGAACACGCCTCCTCTTTTCGCTGAACCGCCCCCGGGAGCGCAAATACATTCCCTAATTTACCGACGTGCGTCTGTGGAGGGAAAAGTCCGCTGTGCGTCGGGTGCAAAATAGGAATGATACATGCGTCGGTGTACAAAGGCAATTGCGCCGAGTGCAAGATAGGGCCCTTGGTGTCAAAGTCTGGTAGTTCAAACTGCAGGGCTCAGTGACCTTCAGGTGGTTGTTCCTGGTCAGCGCATCCTCATGAATGGGGTCGTATGATATCCTGTGAAAAGGAACGCACAACAATTCATATGATACATTATTCCAAATGACGGCAATCGACGACTGGTCACGTGATGAAGTTTTAGCGGTCTTTACAGTTGAGTTTAGCCGAGAAAATGTAAGTGTCATGCAGCGAATAAAGATTGTGGTTGGGTTAAAACACTTGTCCCGGGACACAACCACCCGTTTCCTGTGTTTTCCCTTTAACTTCTTCCGGAACGTGAACACCGCTCCTCCGCTAGAAAGCCCTGTGTTTTCACCCCCCCCGACCTCCTCTCTACGCTGATCTCATACAGCGGCAGTACATGTGGTGCTTACAGTAATAAATAGGTGGAATACACAAACTACAGTGCATTACCTTTGGTAGCCGTGATTATGAATGGTTGGTTGATTAGAACAGCCTGTGCTGGTAGGAAAGTCCTACTGTATATATCTAGGAAACATCACTTCTTTCTGCCCTCTCGGACAATCCTGTAGATTGTTTTTCGGTCACTTTGATCGTTGTGTGTTGGTACATCTTTCTCTACCAGACATCTGTATTTCTTTCACAGTGGATCTTTAATTGTTTTCTTCCTCCATTCATGCTGCCTGTCTTGCACTCGATTCAGTTGCACCACGGAAAGCTCTTCATTCTGCTTCCAACAACCAGCCTGTCGAGCTCCCCCTGCAGCGGCTTGCAGCACATCTTCAGCCTACGTGGGAGCTGACGGCTGCACTGAGCCCGGCTGTTGTGTATTGTTGCATTTTAACTACGTGCCATTTGTATGCTATCTATCTTAAATCCACCATGTCAACATTTCCATGTGATGATGTGAAGAATATGATGGTCACAAGCAGATTCACTCTACTTGCCAGGACCATTAAATGTAGAGGAGTTCTTCTCGGTGAAATTGTCTGAGGGACGTTCATGACTAATGTGAAGACATTATTACATGCTGACACAAATTGGGGATAAATGAGTGGTTCTGTCAGGCAGTACAGGGAGAAGGTCGACTTTACATATCACTCTGAATATATACAGTATGTCCAGTTCCACTACTTCTTATCTGGTTGCAGACAAAAAAAGATTGCCTTTTTTCTTCTGTCCATGGCTGTTTGGCCCATTGATGTGTTTTGGACATTCCCAAAGACATCAGACAGGCAGGGGGTGAAAAAAAAAAAAAAAAAAAAAAAAAAAAAAATAAAATTTTATTTTTTTTATTATTTTTAATAATTTTTAATTTTTGTTTTAAAAAAAAAAAAAAAAAAAAAATTAAAAAAAAAAAAAGGAAAGGGGAAAAGAAAACCCCAAAAAAAATCAAAAATAAATTTTTTTTTTTTACTCCCCTGCAGATGAGTCACCAGCAGAACGACTGACATTACCTGAGCTCCCTTTAGGTGCTAATTATACAGGAACTGTTACCGGTACATGAAGCAGGAGCAGAGAATTGATTTGATCTTTATTTTGGTCTTAAAGTTAACCAGAAAATAAAAAGATGAACCGGTACAAAGTACGTGAAGCTGAGAGCAATGATTCAAGTTGAACTTCGGAGTCTGAAATAGTCCCAATCCCTCTTTCTCACCCTGCTCTTCCAAGCTAGTTCTTAATCTTTAGCTATTCTGTTGTATGGGGTCCACAAGGTCCTTCTTTACATTCCCTAGCAAACACACCGTGCAACATGCCATGTGCACGTTTAACTGCAGGCATGTCATTTCCACTGTTACAAGCTAATGGCTACATTGCTGTCTGACAAAAGTTATTCTAACACTTAACATATTTTGGCACCTTTTTATTGACCGTACAGCCAGAAAGACCTATGTATGCATATTGAGCCACATGTCAAAGTAGAGTGGATCAGAGATGGATCTTTTGGAAAACTCCTTCCAGGGTGGAGATGATCAGGATCTCAGTTTTCAGTGTTGCCATGTAGACCGGGAAATCAGAGTGGCTATCTTGTACCGTTGGGTTTGCTGTTACAAATGAGCAACATTTCATGCATCAGTGGATGTGGCCAAACTAGTGCTGGTTCAAGACTTTTGACATGTTTACACATAAATGTACAGTTCCTCTTCCACTGTACTGAGCAACAGAGAAGTCTACAGAGCGATCAATGCGCCATTGCAGCCAGGTAGCCTTCCAGTAACGGCTTTTTTCAGGGTTCTGATTGGCCAACATGGTGTTAGGGTTATGGTTAAATATCGCCACCTGTTGGTTTGGCTCTTGACAGCACTTCATTGTGTTTTTTGAATTTCATTTGAGCATTTTTTTAAACCGTGCTTGTGTGGACGGGACTTTTCAAAAACACCTGTGTACGTGTGGACTCGACCTAAATATTGGACTACCTTGCTGCGTACATTTGGCTATGAATGAGACAAACTAATTTTCTTGAAACTCTTTCTTGAAGGTAGTTTTCACCATTATACTTGCTGTAACTAAGCCAGTTTTCATAGGCTTGTGTGTAATCTATGGAACGGTGGGACATTTAGCAGCTTTGTGCTGTGAAAGTGTTGGTCTGCCTCTGCCTGCTTGGCTGTTTACCCATGCTCTGATCTTGATGAGCTCAGCCTATTGTGCAAACTCAGTGTTTGACTAGTATTGCCTGAAGCAGTGAGGAGTTCCCTGGCCTTTTTATAGTGGAACCATAAAACAAGGAGAGGTCGAGCTAAACTCTGGTGAATGTAAACACATTTTTCAGGATGATATGGCAGTTAAATCATTCACATGACATTTCAGTTAAGTGTATGATGACGGCACAGTCGGGAAGCTCTCTGAATAGTCAAAATATTTCCACTTTTCTTGCAATTTTGGATGTCCTTTCTCCCACATCAGCCTGCAGGCAGGTTACCTGTACACAGACTGATGTATTGTGAAAGAAATAAAAAGGATCAAAAGACTGTGGTCCTGCCACTGTGTGGTCTCACTCTCTAATGGCGTTTTTCCATTAACACGGTACCTGCTCAACTTGCCTCGACTCTACTCGCCTTTTTGGGTTTTCCATTATGATAAAAAGTCCCTGGTACCTGCTTGACTCGGTACTTTATTTACTATCACCTCCGTCCAGGTTTTAAGCGAGCTGAGGCGATACCAATTCCATTCATTATTCTCATTTTCATTGAAATTCTTTTTTAAATGATCATAGTGTGATTTTTGCGAGGATCTGTACCAAGCAAAGATTTTTTTCTTAAGTTTGTAGAATATGATGTGTAGGCGGGGGACATCTCTGCTGCACCAAAATAATGTATTCAGAATGATATTTTGACACATATTTTGCCTTTAAAAAATATCCTGCGATTTGGATATTGCACCAGTCCATATTTCAATAAAATTGCGATTAATTGTGCAGCCCTAGTTTTTTTTCCAGCTAAGCCCCATCCACCTCAAACAATAGGAACAAAGACAAATTCCTAACAATCAAGTGCAATAACTGACACTGCTATGTGTGTGTGTGTGTGTGTGTGTGTGTGTTCATGTTGGACCGCGTCATTCGTAGTCAGGAGTTTTAAACTCTGTGTCAGGGCTGTGACCAGATTGGGTTCACGAGAACGAGACAAGATTATAACACTATTTTAAAGAAAACTTAAATGATGAAATATGACTGACTGTCTTTTATTCAATCGGTCACAAGTCACAAAATGAAAAATCAGCACTGTGAAAGTGGGGGGTCTGGGTGTCCTCCGGCAGGAATATTTTGAGCATCAAAGACTTCTGATACACTTTTTTGCACCAATTTACAGTGGAAATACCTTTATTTAGCCTATGCCAATGCCAAGAAAGAAAACCGATGACACACAGATGACCATTCAAAATATACTATAATTATAATGGAAAGCATGTTGTTACATGTCATTGGGCATTTTTAAGTGGGTATATGGAAATCCTGGAGCTTTCTTAGTGGGTATACTGCGTAACTTGCGTATTATGTAGACCACACCACTGGTGCTATAGACATAAAGTTCCCTTGGCTTGCCCTACAACCCCAGCCTGTCAGTCAGTCACCAGGGCATATGAACGCTTTTGTCTGATGCCTATCAGTCAGTCTCAAGTGGAACATTAACTGCACAGCAATCTCGCTATTATATGACATTGCAGCAAACAGTGTCTGCGTGATGTTTTAAAAAAGTACAACCACAGCCGCGTCTCACTGTGACTTTAACAAACTGCAGAGGCAACGTAACGTTTGCTCGGTCTGCACCGCACCTCTGAGTGTGTGTGTGTGTGTGTGTGTGTGTGTGTGTGTGTGTGTGTGTGTGTCGGAGCTGAGCCCCGCCCTCTGTGAAAGATGCAGAGAGGACAGAGAAGCTCACCTTTACGTGCTCTGAGGTACCAAAATTTGGCACCGATTGATATAGAAATTGGTCCTTGGTAGTACCGACGTGATTCTGCACTCGTGTACTGACATCGTGAGACAACTTGTAACCTCGACGTGAAATATCGTAACGTTTTAATCTCGCGAGATCTCGTCACACCTCTAGTTAGTGTTCACGTCCCATTAGATAACCCAAACTAAAGTTGTCGTATTACAATGTCCTCAGGATAAAAGTGTCAATCATAAAGCATTAAGTATGTTATTCCATAGTGGGTTACACAGGAAGCGTTTCCATGTAATTACCTGGGCTGTCTGTGGCAGACTAGTGCTGCCTGGCGGCCATGCTGCTGTGTGCTCAGTGTTCAGCCAGTGGAACCACTGAGTCCCTGCAGAGATCAGCTATATAATACAGCTGGAGCTGAACTCCAAGCTCATCTACTGCTCCCTGAAGCCCTCCACCCCTCCAGCTCTCCTCTTCTTCCTCCAGTCAGCTTTCTCGTTCATCTCCGACTTCTAATAGTATAAACTCATAGCCCGCTTCACTTACAAGAGAGCCTGGCTGTAGTAGAGATGGACAACAGCTAACGTAGCTAATGTTGCCTATTTACACACACATTCAGCAGACATAGCAACTTAAGCATTAGTTTTAGTCAGGTTCCTGTCCTGTTGATGAATGTCAGTCTAATTTCTTACTCCTTATAGCTCTGGGGTCGGTTTCAGAAAGATATTTTAGACTTGTTTGTAGTGTAAGGCCAAAGCATACGTGTACCTCTCAAAAAATGTAACTACACGTTGTGGCGACGCAGACTGCAACAACTGTGATTGGTCCGCTTGTCTGTGGCACACAAGCCGGGTCTGCTATTCTTTTAAAGATATACACTAGAGGGACGCAGACACTAGTACACATGCATAAACATCAGGCCACTTACGTAGGCTACGTCCTAAGCTCTGCGTGGAGCCCCCACAGAAGCATAAATCCTGCTTTAGTTTCAGCTTGTCGTCGCTCCAAGCAAGCAAGTAAGCAAGTATTTTCAACTTATACATCCATGATTTTCAACTGTGGACTAACGTCAGGCTGCTTCCTGTTTAGACTTTTTTTGACAGTGGGAAAGGTTACAATCTGCATTCACTCCCAGCTGGGACTAACTACTCTGTGGTAGGCACGGGTATTTATCAAAGATTAGTTTAATGCAAGTTACACAGTTTCAGAAAAATAAAGGCTGACTTATTTTAAGCGTTAAAGGTGTCCAGCATCCACTGTTGGACTCTCGGTTGGGGGTCCTTTGTCACATGTCCTACCCCTCCCTCCCTCTCTCGCCCCGCTTACTGTCGCTCTCAACCGTTGAAAACAGAGAAATGGTTTTAAGAAACTGCAGTAGCTTGTTAGAAATATAGAGCAGTGGACATTGTTTAATGCAGGTTTAAGTATAATGTTGTGCCACTTCCCATGTGTTATACATTAGTGCACATATGGCCCTCTCTAGCACACAGCTCGGCAGTGTAGCATATGTGTTTGCAGGGTGAAATAGGCATGGTCCAGCAGTGACCTTTGCCTGCAGTAATCCATGCTGTTTCCCTAGGATTGCTTCTTACAGGGGAAAGGGGTTAATCGTCATGCTTGGGGCAGATTTGTGACTGACTGGATTAAGTGGGGCTCAGAGTGTTGGACACTCCACTAATCTCTGGTATTCATACCCCTGCTGACTGGCTGACTGATTCTCCGGCTGGCTGGCTGACTTTTCCCCTGATTGTCCAAAGTGAAGGACCTACTGATCCAATGATGATGGGAGTGGTTGAGGTTCCAGCTGACAGACAGGCGACCCACTCAGTGTCAAATGAGAAAAGTAGAATATTTCTCTGTTTGAGTCCAGCCCTATGCACTCTGTACTCCACACTCGTCTTTTCGTGAAGAAATTGTTATATTTGGAATGTCAGTGTTGATTTAGCACTTTACAACAGTTTCCACTCCCTTGTCCCACTTTGTGAGTCAATGATTATCTGTGACTGCTCTGGAGTTTTAGGTCCACGGTGTTGGAATGAACTCTACTGCCATTTTGTGTGGCAGTGCTGCTCAGCTTCCACAACAACTTAGTTTTATGTTATAAGTCATTATTGTAGTACAGATTATAGTCCTAAAAGTAGGTGTAATATTCCTCATTGTCACACATGGTGCTTTTTCGGCAGCACTGAATCACTGCTTGAGCTAAATAGAGCTGCCCACTGAAAGTCGATGAGTCGACCCGTCGGTGACCCCTCAGTCGAGCTGTCGTTTTTGTTTGTTTTTTTCAGTCAGTTTGCATAACATTATATTTTTATATTTTCTAGCAGGGCGAGCGCGATGAACAGTGTTTCCGATAGGTGGTTTATAGACATGAATGGTGATGACACAGCAAAAACGCCACAGACTGCGTGGACTGCCACCCATTGAGAAGTGCAAAAACGGTTCATTATGCAACTGGCGGGCTGCATTTGACTACTATGGTCAAAATCAACAATGAAAGATAGATAGATAGTCTATATGAAAAAGAAATATTGGAACGAATAGTTGAATAAAACAGCCAAATCTGATTTGAATTGGAAAAATCTGATTCGGGTACAGCCCTAGAGCTAAAAGCGACTTAAAGATTAAGTAAACATTTGGGTGTTAGGTCTTATTATGAGCAACTTATTTACATCACAAGGAGTAGTGATGCTAAAAATATATTATCTTTGTACTACATGGTTCAACGCATTCTAGTGAACGGGTTCGTATGGTATGGTCAAAAACTTATGCACAACAATTCATATGATCTCTTACGAAATTATGGCAACCGCTGGCCGGTAACATGACTACCGGTCACATGACAGTTAAGTTTACTGGTATTTACAGTTAAATTTAGCCCAGAAATGGTAAGTGTGAGCCGAGTACAGGGCACAGTGAAGTCACTGCCGTTTCAGCGGCCATTGCAGTTGAGTTTAGCTGACACAAGATGACCGTCCTGTGGCGACGACAGCAAAATGACTAGTTAAGGTTAGAAAAAAAGATTGTGGTTTGGGTTAAAACACCGGTAGTACTCCCGGGCCACAAACACCCATTTCCTAGGTGAAAGTCTTGTGTTTTCTCCTTAACTTATTCCCGGACACAAACTCAACTCCTTGCTTAAAAGCCCTGTGTTTTAGGACTCGTCCATCCACCCAGACCTCCTCCCTACGCTGATCTTCATGCTCTTATGCAGGCGAATTACAGTAAATTACTTTTCGTAGCTAGCTATATGTACGAAGGTTCATGAGAACAGCCTGCATGGTTTGGATTTAGCTTTACATTACATTACATTACATGTTACTTAGCTGACGCTTTTATCCAAAGCGACTTACAATTGCTATATATCAGAGGTCGCACGCCTCTGGAGCAACTAGGGGTTAAGTGTCTTTCTCAGGGACACATTGGTTGATGTATCACAGTGGGAATCAAACCCGGATCTCCCGCACCAAAGGCACAGTACAGGCCAAAAGTTTGGACACACCTTCTGATTCAATGCGTTTCCTTTATTTTCATGACTATTTACATTGTAGATTCTCACTGAATGCATCAAAACTATGAATGAACACATATGGAATTATGTACTTAACAAAAAAGTGTGAAATAACTGAAAACATGTCTTCTAGTTTCTTCAAAGTAGCCACCCTTTGCTCTGACTACTGCTTTGCACACTCTTGGCATTCTCTTGATGAGCTTCAAGAGGTAGTCACCTGAAATGGTTTTCCAACAGTCTTGAAGGAGTTCCCAGAGATGCTTAGCACTTGTTGGCCCTTTTGCCTTCACTCTGCAGTCCAGCTCACCCCAAACCATCTCGACTGGGTTCAGGTCCAGTGACTGTGGAGGCCAGGTCATCTGGCGCAGCACTCCATCCCTCTCCTTCTTGGTCAAATAGCCCTTACACAGCCTGGAGGTGTGTTTGGGGTCATTGCCCTGTTGAAAAATAAATGATGGTCCAACTAAACGCAAACCGGATGGGATGGCATGTCGCTGCAGGATGCTGTGGTAGCCATGCTGGTCCAGTATGTCTTCAATTTTGAAGAAATCCCCAACAGTGTCACCAGCAAAGCACCCCCACACCATCAGACCTCCTCCTCCATGCTTCACGGTGGGAACCAGGCATGTAGAATCCATCCGTTCACCTTTTCTGCGTCGCACAAAGACACGGTGGTTGGAACCAAAGATCTCAAATTTGGACTCATCAGACCAAAGCACAGATTTCCACTGGTCTAATGTCCATTCCTTGTATTTCTTGGCCCAAACAAATCTCTTCTGCTTGTTGCCTCTCCTTAGCAGTGGTTTCCTAGCAGCTACTTGCCCATGAAGGCCTGATTCGCGCAGTCTCCCCTTAACAGTTGTTCTAGAGATGTGTCTGCTGCTAAAACTCTGTGTGGCATTCATCTGGTCTCTAATCTGAGCTGCTGTTAACTTGTGATTTCTGAGGCTGGTGACTCGGATGAACTTATCCTCAGCAGCAGAGGTGACTCTTGGTCTTCCTTTCCTGGGGCGGTCCTCATGTGAGCCAGTTTCGTTGTAGCGCTTGATGGTTTTTGCGACTGCACTTGGGGACACATTCAAAGTTTTCGCAATTTTCCGGACTGACTGACCTTCATTTGTTAAAGTAATGATGGCCACTCGTTTCTCTTTACTAAGCTGATTGGTTCTTGCCATAATATGAATTCTAACAGTTGTCCAATAGGGCTGTCGGCTGTGTATCAACCTGACTTCTGCACAACACAACTGATGGTCCCAACCCCATTAATAAGGGAAAAAAATTCCACTAATTAACCCTGACAAGGCACACCTGTGAAGTGAAAACCATTTCAGGTGACTACCTCATGAAGCTCATTGAGAGAACACCAAGGGTTTGCAGCGCTATCAAAAAAGCAAAGGGTGGCTACTTTGAGGAATCTAAAATATAAGACATGTTTTCAGTTATTTCACACTTTTTTGTTAAGTATATAATTCCATATGTGTTCATTCATAGTTTTGATGCCTTCAGTGAGAATCTACAATGTAAATAGTCACGAAAATAAAGAAAATGCATTGAATGAGAAGGTGTCCAAACTTTTGGCCTGTACTGTATGTGTCCTATCCACTGCACCATCACCACCCTCTTTAGCTTTAGGTTAATTTCCATCCAGCTCAGACACCATAAACAAAACAACAGAAACAAAAGTTCATATAATCATATGACCTCAGCCAATGTGTGGATTATACTGTATTACTGTACATTGTCTGGTCTGTAAGAGTTCAGTTTCCATGGCTATAATTCAGGATATGTTCTTGATCCAGGTAGGCAGGCACGCATGCACACAGATGATTGTTTGTCTTCTGCAGCCTCACATCAGTTTGTCAGTGCTGTGTGTGTCTGCGGGTTCCCAGACTGCATAAAATCCGGCACTGTGTTAACTGTCACTCACTCTTGGTTTTCACTCTGTTTATTAGCGCAACTTAACACTTGAGCATGTGTCGTCCCATCAACCAGATGGAAAAACAGGCAGTTGAGCAGCCAGAGAGTCAGACTATGAGCCAGTCAGCTAAACACAAGAACTTGTTCCTCAGATTCTTGTCAAGTGAGTAATCATTTAGTCTATATGGTGTCTGAAAATAGTTAAAAATGGCCAACACAAGTTCCAGTGGATCAGTAGCCAACGATGTTTAATTTGTACTGGGCATGTGTGTGTGTGTGTGTGTGTGTGTGTGTGTGTGTGTGTGTGTGTGTGTGTGTGTGTGTGTGCGTGTTTGAGAGACAGTGGGGGAGTTGCACCTGTGAAACCATCAGATCTGTAAAAGCAGAGTTCACCCACAGAGCAGCCTGGATCTGACCAAATGAGCTCTGTGGAGAGATGGCATGTTCATAGCCTGCAGCTACACACACACACACACAGACAGACAGACAGACACACACACACACACACACACACACACACACACACACACACACACACACACACACACACACACAGACAGACACCCGTGCCAGGAGGCTTTTATATCCACAGCATGCTAAAGACACTTCCTCTCTCAGACACACATAGACCTTCTGTACTGGCCCATGAGATGAATAACTGAGCTCTCAGATGTATTTCATATTCCCTTACCAGGTTTACACACATACGCTGTGATACAACATCTGGCAATAAAGCCAAAATATCAACACGTATTATCAATGCACCACAAAAGTTTGTAACTAAGTACATCAACTCAAGTACTGTACTTAAACAACCATTTCAAGGTCCTTGTACGTTACTTGAGCATTGCCTTCTTTATGCATCTTTATCACTGTACTCCATCTCAGAGGTATGTATTGTCCTTTTTACTCCACTACATTTGTCTGACAGCTTTAGTTTCTTTTCACCCCCTCCCTGTCCAGTGAGAACCACAAGTCTCCAGATGTGTTGATGTTGAATGTTGGTGATAAACTGAAGGATGAAGTGTTCCTTTATGTGTTGAGAAAACCCCCATACGTCTTAAGCTAAATAAAGTCTTTAAAAAGCCTCTAGGATCAACTGTACATTACATCACCATAAAGCTGAAAACAGGGCTGTTTTATGACACCATGGAAAGTTGACTTTATAGAGCTAGGTGGTTCTCAGAGGACAGCAAGGCTACACACATGTGATGATCTTATAGAATATGATGCATTGCTGTAGATTAAACTGCCCAAAAGTATATCAAGGAGCATACATGAGCACAACCTTAAACATCTACAGCAGAAATCCAGAAACATCAGATAGAATAGGAAGACACTGACAGGGAACATTTTACTGCACAATGGGTACTTTTACCTGTTGATACTTACTGTACCTACTTTTGATACTGCGCTGCATACTGTATATGTGCCTTTAACAAGGTGTATAATCCTCAGGCGATGGCCATACAGTGAAAGGGTGGATGGCTGTTTGTTTAGCCGCAGAGAGCGTCCTGATGAACTCTTTGACCTGTAAAATGAAATTTAGGTTACTTCAAAGTGGTGTTTGATTCCACGCTAACAAGCAGAAAGAGCAAGGGAAGGACCGAGAGATGGATTTATAACTCCATGTCCTCGCTCTGGGACTGTTTTATGGGGGATCATATCCATCTCAATATGTCAAATCATGTATGAAACATTTCTTAATATCACATTTTCCTTCTGTGTGGAGTTTGCATGTTCTCGCTGTTTCCTCCGGGTGCTGCTGGTAGAGTTAGGGATAACATGTTGAGACAGACTCTCTCTACTTTGTTCTGTGCAAACATGTATGTGACATACATACTAAATTAAATAAATTAAAACCTACATACAGCCACACACACTGTCCATGTATTGAACTAGTTGTAGGACGCCACAGCTACACACAAAGGCCTTCTCTAATATCAAGACAAGGGCAGTATCTGTCTGTCCTTGTGGAGATGAATAGAACAGTGATCCTTCTCTCTCTTTCACACACACACTATCTCTGTCTCTCTCTCACTATCTCTCACACACTATCTCTCACTATCTCTATCGCTCTGCTCGCTCAATCTACGTTTGCATCTCCATTTTCTCTCTCTCTCTCTCTCTCTCTCTCTCTCTCTGTCTCTGTCTCTGTCTTGCCCCTTTTACACGGTCTGGGAATGTCGCGCGGTTATTCCACCTGGCCATGCTGTATAAAAGGTACAAACACATAATGGGGGGACAGAGTCGGCAGTGGAGGCAGCAACAGAGCTGAAGGTAGACCAGACCACATGGTAGGACTTAATACCCACTAGACACCAACACTGTGGTGTTTCATGTAGGGAGGCACCAAATCCAGATTTTTTGGGTTCTGCTGAATACCGAATCCACTGGTTACGATTTTGCCGAATCCAAAACCGAATACCGAATCCTCCTCCCAAGTAAACAACGTCCACAGCCTCTAAAATAGTTCAATGTAAAAACGTAATGTTGAATTCACACGCTCTTTTCACATCGTAGGAAAGCAGCATCGCTATCGCCAGATGAGTCTCTAACCAGTGTATGATGAAGGCATGTTGGGGGGGGTTAGCTAACGAGCAGCAGCCGGCCGTTCGGTCGCTCCGCTCCCACTGTAGGGAGACTCTGAGAGAACAGCTGACAGCCCGGGAGAGACACTGTCTGGTTAACACCAGTTTTTAGCAGTGACTGTCCTTCCTTTGCCGTACCTGAAGTTGCTGCATTCTGGCTGCTGTCTGGAGATTCCTTCGTGCACAACTCGTATTCTTTCAGATGTTTCAGACCAAATGTTGTAACAGCGGCCATGTTGTGTATAGTTTAGGGTCCTCGCCAACACAAGACCAATCAGCATTGCTAATTGAACATGTAGCTGGACTTGAATGGCCTTCTTTTGACTGAAAGTACTGCCAAACAACACTTATTCTGCTCACCAGTTCCATGTCCACTTTCTCACAGCCTACTGCATTGAACGCTCCACCTACGTAAACACCTTCTCGTAATCAACAGCGGCGTCATTACGGCGACCAGCGTAGTGCAAGAGTAGGGTTCAGTTCATTGGAGAAAAATTCTAAGGTTCAGCAGAAACTCAACCCCGTCAAAAAGCCCAATATTCAGCCCAATCAGAAACCCAATCCTGGATTCGGTGCATCCCTGGTTTCATGTCATGCCTCTTTTGCTTCCAGAATTCCAACATGCTATCTAAGATCACTCACTGGAGCAGCATTATGATGGCGGTGTTCAGTTTAGAAAGCAAAGCTGGCGTAATGACAGATCGTCTTTACTTCTCTCTCTCTCTCTCTCTCTCTCTCTCTCTCTGTGTGTCTCTCTCTCTCTCTGTCTCTCTCTCTGTTTCCGTCTGACATTTATGGATCTGCTTTCTTTCCTCCTGTTCATTTTGTTCCTGGCTGCTCAGCACTGACCACACACACACACACACACACACACACACACACACACACACACACAGTGAGTTGAACGTATGAAGATTATTGTAATAGTGTAGCTGTAGTGGTGCCCTGCTGTCTGTGGTTATATTTCTGGCCTGTACTTCCGTTGTAGTCCGGACAGATAAAATGTTCTGTGGCTTTAGAGTTAAGATTCAATTTACAATGAGACATTTATTATTTATTGCACTAAAATGATTCCCCCCCCCCCCACACACACACACACACTAGGGGGTGGGCGATATGGATAAAAAATAATATCTCAATATTTTTGCAGATTTTGACAATAACGATAATTAGACGATATCCTTTAGTTACTTAATCACTGATTATAATAATGGGCACAATGTTGAATGAAAACAATTCTTATTTATTTTCTTTAAAATGTAAGTATTCAAGTAAAAACTATTCAAAGACAAAATACGAATACTATACTAATACTAACTGAACTAGTATAGGAACATTGAACTCTGAGTACACATTCAGTTCTACACCTCTGCTGTAATGTAAATTGTGCAGCATACAAGCAAGATGAAATCATAACAATGAAGGGCTCTGTTCTGTAACACACAACCATGTCCTTATTGGAAGCAGTCCTGGAGATGAGACAGGGCAGTGTCAGGCCCCGTTCTGATAGTCCTTCTGACCGGGATTTATGCTGGGATCAGGATTAGTTTATGTGATCTGACTGGCCCAGGTGAGGGAGAGGAGCAGTTCTGTGTGCTTTCTTGTTGTTGGAGTATACATGGTCTAGTGTGTTCTTCCCTCTAGTAGCACGAGCTGCATGCTGGAAAAACGCTGGGGAGTACAGACTTTAAGGACGCCTTGTAAAAGTCCCCTCCAGGTGATTGCGCTGCAGTTTGTTCACTATGGTTAGCAGTGAGCTAAACTTGTGCTAACGTTAGCATCAGGGGCTACGTAGACGGCAGTGTGCTGTTTTCATAGTAAATAAAATGGCCTGTATATTACCGACAGGGCTCCAGGTCAGGTGAGATGTGCTGGGCAACGATCCTGCGGTCGGTACTCCATTCATTCTGCACAAAAATGCAGTCCTCTGCTCCGCCTCTGGAATTATTTTCTTATCCTGCCGGTAGCTAGCTCAGCGTGCTAGCGCCGACAACAACCTGAGAGGCCGTTCTGGCTATGTCCTCCGGGATGTTATGAGCCGCCTGGAAGGCTCTCGTAACGGCTGTGCTGTATCATAGTCCTGTATTGATTAGTTCAGTGTGGCTGTACTTGTATAAATATACACTGACAGGAGAGCTAGCAGCCGCTGCACAATCGCGCGCCGCCATCTTTGTTGACATGAGTGAATGTGTAGTGTTCCAATCGGTTCCAATGCGTGTTTTGAAGTGTTTTTTTCTAAGTAATTTAAATACTCGATAATGTCAATTTGCACATCGTTAACACAACAATGACGATATTATATATACAATATATATCGCCCACCCCTACTACACACACACACACACACACACACCGTGTTTGCTGGAACTGTTTTGGGTCCTTCACACAGTTGAAAAGGTCTTGGATTATCTTTAATTTAAGAGTGAATTCAGTCTGTGGTTTGTTCAGGTTCATACGGTCCAATGAATCAAGTCCTAAAGACTTAAGTATCTCGTGTCTAATTTTTTCTGTGCTAGATGTAGCTAAGTCTTTGACTATGCGTTTTCAGATCCATATCAGTCAGTGGGGTGTGTCCACCTGATTTACAGTAGCTCTGTTTTTGGTCTCAGTTTCCCCACCTGACTTGTTGGAGAGCCCCCTCTTTTATTCTGTTGACCACATTCTTGAAAAGCTCAGTGTTGCCAAAACCCTGCTGATATCCAAGTCTTTCATAATGTTTGAAAGTAGCTGTGTTTCTCCTTCTTTTCCTATGGGCATGCATCTCTACCGCAGCCCTGCAAACTGAAAATGCAGAGATAAAACTCCTCCAGCAGTGAGTGCTCCACACCAGAGATGCAGACAAAAATCAAAGGACAACTCTGATCGTATGGATGGCCATTTGGAGAGTTGGATTGAACCCAGAGGCTCAACTATAAAGGTGCTTCTGAAATTCAGAGACGTGGCAGCCGAGATAGAAGTATGGAGCTCAACAACCGTTTGTCTACGTGTGTAAAGGATAACACACAGTCAGCAGCAGGCTGTATGCCTGACGTGATATCACTTCTTGAAGTATGAACAGGAAGTGGAGCACGGAGACGAGACCATCAGTGTTGTTAAAACTCCTGCAGACATGTGACTAGTCATGGCTCTACTTCCTCTCTGTGTCTCTGTTCAGCGAAGGTCAGTGGCAGCTTATTGATTGTGGCTGGCCGCCTCCTCTGCGCTGCATACTGTACCAGGCTTTTTATAACCTGACAGACAGACAGCCCGCTGATGCTGACAGACGCTCTTTATAGCTGTCTGTCTGTCTGTCTGTGCCGGTGTTTGTTCACCATTCACTGTATTCTCTGTATTTGTCGGTCAACCAATCCATGTTGTCGATCCAGCGTCCAGCTCATTTCCTTTAGTGTGTACGCTACCAATGGTGCAGCATCAAGTATTATTAGTGGATGTGTGTGTGTTTGAGTGGTGATACCCTCTCACAGACACACACCTCCTCCTCATGGCTGGTTGTCTCGCCGATCAATATTCTGCAGTGGAGCTCCTTGGCCTGCACCCTGTTAATCCTTGCATCGCGACCGTGTGTGTGTGTGTGTGTGTGTGTGTGTGTGTGTGTGTGTGTGTGTGTGTGTGTGTGTGTGTGTGTCCCTGGGCCTGCTCGCCTCTTATCAATATCTGCACCTCTCAGAAATGATCCTCTCCTCTCCCCTCCAGCACTCATCGACCTCTGTGAGAAATGGATGCAATCCGAAGCAAGACGTCGTGGTCGTGGTTGTTGTTGGACTGAATAGCGACTGCTGTCATGTGGACCGACCGCCACTAAGTGCCTCAGATGTTCCTGCAGTAATGTCAAGTGGAGGTCACATAGATGTGCCAGGGTGTTTGTTTTCTGTCACTGGTTGTATGCTGCAGCTCCACAGAGCCCACTTCAGCCGGCGTGCGTTGTGGCATGCTCGTGCATTCCCAACGCTGCCTCGCAGCAGGAGATAGCGGTGCTGACCCGTGATAATTATGGCCAAAACAGCGACGGGGTCGTCGTGGTAACCTGATTTTTACCGTGACGACTGAGGTGTGCAAATGACTCACTGGAAGGCTGCATTTGAAGGGACTTGTGTAGCCAAATCCAGCGATGTGCTGGTGGTTGGTCTGTTCTCTCTGTGTATGCGTGTGTGGGTTTCCGTTTCCCCCCACACCCCGTACACATGCACAGGGGGTTAATTGGACAACACATAGGTGTGAGTGTGAGTGATTATCTCTTAGGAGTGGGCGCTAGGAAAGAAATCCTCAATCACATTATGTATTTGGATTGTGATATTGTAAAGTTTCAGGGAAATCAATTCAGGAACTGTTGATGGGTGAAATAAAAAAATTTGATAGAAAATCATAAAAATGAAGCAGTTCAGCTCGTTGATTGCCCAAAATGGGGTAACACGGAGAGCTAGTAAAGGGATAAATAACATCTATAAACGGTACGACTGACAGGGGAGGGATTTCATTGTCGCCCAGCGGTGTCTGTCTACTGCACGGGGGTCCCAAGGCCTTCTTATTTTAACAGTGTAAGACAACTTTAAAAAAAAAAAGAAAAAGAAAAAAAAAATATATATATATATACACACATATATATATATATATATATATATATATACATACTGTATGTATATATACAGTTGGTCTATATCTCAGCATTTCATTCATTTTTCATGTTTAATTAATGTGTATATTTTTAGAGTGGATTTTTGAGTGCTACATAAATGTAATGAAAAAAAGGAAGCCTATTAAGTATTTACGATTGTTAAAAAAAATGCATTATACAAATAATTGTATAAAAAGTTTCTAAAAATCTCTGACAATATTCCCAGGAAATAATCTTCCCAAAATGTGTCCATATCACTCGGTTTAAACAAACGTCCTGCAGTTATTGCCTTCACTATTTGGGTTCATTGTTCTGTATTGTTATTATGTTATGAATGAAAATAATATATGTATACATAAAATATGTCACTGTTAGGTCCCTTGGTTTGAAGTTATTGAATTGATGGTTATTTAAATGCAGACTAGTTTTCACTAGGCTGCAGTACTTCTCAGTAGTCTTCTTTATCCTGTTGCATTTTGTCGGCAGCGAGCGGGAGCAGTTCTTACTTGTGATAAAAACCATGCTGCAGCGAGAGGGAGGTGTCGGTGGGGGCAGAGCTGAGAGGGGTGGGGGTGGCAGGCGAATGGTGGCTTGAGAAGACAGGGATGGAGTTGGCAGCGTAAAGGCATGGGGGGAGGCAGAAATAAAGGCAGATAAATGAGGAGGTGGGGTGGTGTGGGAGAGCGATGGGTGGGGGGAGGTAGATAGGTGGAAGGATGCCAATTTGACAGCTTCAGGGTCCAGCTCTGCACCACCACTGCCTGTAACACAAAGAGAACAAAGAGGCTGAGCAGAGGAAGAGCCACCAACCCCCCACCCCCAACTCCTTCATGGGCGGGGGAAAGTGTCCACCTTAATTGATTTTTGTAATGATATTCATTTTACAGTGCTGCACTGTAGGACAGACTGGGATCAGGCTGAGTGTAGTCTCGCTTTGCCAGACCTTCCTCCACAGCGCTGTGGAAGAAGGTGAAAAGTGAAAAGTAGTTTTAGTCGTGCAACAGAACTCATGACGGCAGAAAAGGGTCTGTGCGCCGGGCGCCTGGTTCTAAAGGGTTGTACTTAGTGTCTTCATTAATCAGAGGTGTGCTTTGGGCGTAACATGTAATCAACCAATCAACAATGAAATGCTGTGTTATTGACTTTAGACCAGGTTTTTGTTGGTCAATGCACCTGTAAGACCAGCCCGCCCAGAATGCACCTGAACACACCTCCCTGTAAGACCAGCACGCCCAGAATGCACCTGAACACACCTCCCTGTAAGACCAGCACGCCCAGAATGCACCTGAACACACCTCCCTGTAAGACCAGCACGCCCAGAATGCACCTGAACACACCTCCCTGTAAGACCAGCACGCCCAGAATGCACCTGAACACACCTCCCTGTAAAACCAGGACGCCCAGAATGCACCTGAACACACCTCCCTGTAAAACCAGGACGCCCATGGGCCACAGATGGGAGCAGGTGCATTTGCTGTTTAAACCACATGCGCGCTGGATGGGAAACTGACAACAGGGACGGTCTTAAACTAACAAAGAGGCTTTGCGCTGCGCTGGGTGAAAGATGGGGCCCCTGTAGTCTTACACAAGGATACAACAGGACAGGAATGAGTCAGAAGTTATTATTACAAATATTTTTTATTATCTTAAAAAATGGAGACAGTCCAGTCTACCTTTCAGTAGCACCTTTCACGCAAGCATGCAGCCCAAAGTGCTTCACAGAACAAAATTACAACATTAAAAAATTACAACAATAAGACAATAAAATGTCAAACTGACCATGTCTAATACATAGAGAAATAATAAATGCTATTTAATCAACAATGAATCCAAATGACAGAATTCTTGTTGTAAAAGAAATGACTGCAGGAAGTCATTTGTGAGGTATTGCTGCATGTCTCTGTTTTATACAACACATTTCATAGAGTAAACGATGAACAAAAAAAGGAATCAACTTTCTCCCACCCCAGAGTATTAAGTTCAGTACATTGTGTGTGAGCGATTGTATTTAATCATCAGCTCTGTCCCTTTTCATTTCATTATTGTGTTTCCCCATGTAACCCAGTAATCACGGCCGCCTCATTTGGTACCTACCGGGGATTCTTTGCAGCTCTGCGCTTCCCTTACCAAAACATCATATCTCGGTGTGTAATTTGTGTCGGCAGAGAGGCTTCACGGCCCTCCTGTGGCTCCGTCTGTGGGGGCGCAGGAGCTAAAGGCGCGGGCGGAAACAAGTTCGAGAGCTTATTACATTTCACGGAAGAGAATTTCACAGAAGTTTGAAGCAGATACTTTAACAGAAGGCCGCGATGCAGGGCTCATGTACAGGACTGAAAAGGTCATTTTTCCATCTAAGATGTACATGACCACACAACTGTCTGTGACAGTACTGATAGAGAATTGTTTAGATATGTAGTGATATGCACTGCTGCATTTAGTACAGGAAGACTTCAAAGTATGAGGGGAGTGAATGAGGGGAGACGAAGCAAAAGATTTTCTGGAAGGAAAATCATTAATAACCTATCTCCCATTGATTTAAAATGAGGTTTTATGTCTATAGTACTCTCCCCCCACCCCTCCCATTGTTTTCAGTGATGGTGTGTTGACGACATCAAAGAGATGATGAATTAGAAAATGGAGGGGGATGATGGGGGAGGAGAGAAGAGAAGGAGGAGGGTAAACAAAGGACAGATGGGAGTTTGGAGAGAGAAGAAGTAGGAGGGAGGAAGCGAGAAGGTGATGGAGAAGAAGGAAGGAGGAGATGAGCGCCGAGAGAAAGGGAAGTTTCCTTCCGTCTGTCCGGTGGCTAACCTGATTAGCTTAGCAACGCCACAGGACCAGATCCGGCTTCTCTGCTCTGGAAACACAAACAACCATCCATGCACTTCTTACACAGACGTGTACAAATGCACATGCACCAACCGCTACACGGCTCTCTGTTTGTTCATAATGTAGAGCAACGATTCCCAACTGGGGCTATGTGTGCGTCTGCTGGGTGGTGGGAAGAGACTTACATTATCCCAAATGTTTTCCAACAGTGTTCAGACCCAGAGAAATCTGTCATTTTATTCAAGGTGACGCTCCGTTACATGTGGTTGCCTGTCGATGGCGTCATATCCCCTTTGTGCATGCGTCAGTGTTGTGGTTGTCTGCCAGAAGCGGTCATACATATAGGTTTTATCCAGTTTTAAGCCACATTTTTAGACACATTTCATAGACTTTTTAGATCTTGGTGGTTTTTAACTCTATTATTTAACCGGATGAAGGACATCTGGATCTTAGGTTATCAGAGAAAGAAGCTGAGCAAACGTTAGCGGCAGCTCCCCCCACAGAGCCCAACAGTGTCGAAGAAACACCCACTTTTAACGTGTAGCTGCTTTCTTCAGTGTTTTTACCGGTTCAATCAGCGGCTCAGTTTGTTTTGGAGAGGAGGAGACCTCTGCGGATAAAACCTCCTCAACAATCAGCACTGAAGGAATCCTGACCGGCCTAGAGGCAGAAAATTACATCTTGGGTCCTATTTTAACGATCTGAAACGCAAGTATGAAACGCAAAACGCAAGTAGCTTTGTGGGCGGATCTCAGGCACTGTTGCTATGATACCGGCAGGATAAATGAGTCTTGTGCCCGACGCAAATCTAAAATGGGTTGGTCTGAAGTAGCTAGGTGTGGTTTGGGCGTAACGTGAAAATAACCAATCAGAGCGTCATCTCACATTCCCTTTAAGAGCAGGGGCACTTGTTCCGTGGCTGATTCATGGAAATGTTGTGTAAATCCGTGTAGATGAGAGAAGTGTATGCGCGTTGTGCACACGCTACATTATGGCCAAGCATGCGCCCCTAAAATAGCATCTGAATAACGCGCTACTGACTTTAGACTAGCGCTACTGACTTTAGACCAGGTTTTTCCTGGTCAGTGGTGGAATTGTTTTCTGAAACTGCAAAATAGCACCAGGGAACGTTTAGCGCGGAACACGCCTCCTCTTTGGCTGAACCGCACCGGGGCAAATACATTCCCTAATTTACCGACGTGCGTCTGTGGAGGGAAAAGTCCGCTGTGCGTCGGGTGCAAAATAGGAATGATACATGCGTCGGTGTACAAAGGCAATTGCGCTGAGTGCAAGATAGGGCCTTTGGTGTTTTCAATGGGAGAAATAGAAGGGATTACTGTATGAATTGGTTATGGCGTTCCACTTCCGGGATTGCTCCGTTGCCGCTGGAAATTCCGCTGGATGTCCCTCATTTTCGGCCGGATGTCTGTCCCCTTCCTCTTCCTTTGTGTTGGTGTTCTAACCTGCAGTGGATTTGATCTCTGCAGGGTAAATCCAGACAGCTAGCTAGGCTATCTGTCCAATCTGAGTTTTCTCTCGCATGACAAAAACTACTTTTGAACGTCCACATGTTCCACCAAAACAAGTTCCTTCCTGAGACTATTTAGCAGAGGCACCGTGGCTCTGTTCGGCGCTTAGCACTGCCCACAATGATTGTGATTGGTTTAAAGAAATGCCAATAAACCAGAGCACGTTGTTCTCTCATCCCAGAATGCTATGTGGACTAGCCAGACCTTCCTTTGCAGGGCTGTGGAGGAAGGTCTGGCAAAGCGAGACTATGAATTGGAAAAAAAAAAAGGATGAAAAATCCTCCACATATTTGTGTTTAGTAGGAAAATAAACATACTGTAGTATAGTTATTTTCACAACAACCAATAAAACTAGCAGCTATGATGAGATGACTGTACAGGACACCACATGATGGGGTTGAGAGGGGGCACGACATCTGGTTAACAAGCGAGCTAACAAGCCGTAATAGCTAAAGGTATAATGGTGAAGTGGATGAAGAGTCCAGCTGCTGCAAGTACTAGTGGTAGGAACAGAAATCCAGTTTAAACCGGTTCAGGAAGTGTTAAATGACTTCTTGGCAGGTGGAGTTGACCGGACTGTGAAGGTTCATCAGATACTACTAACATTTTGTAAATATGTTTAAATATGCAGAACACCAGTCAGAGCTGAAATGGCCTGAAGCTGCTGGGTAGACTGGGTAGAAAAACGGGTACCTTTAGACCGAATGATTCCTCCTCATTTTGTTTATCTGTTGCTCTTTCTCCTCTCCCTCTGCTAGTTTTCCTTACTACTCAACTGTCCACATCTTCAGCTGTTCCCCATTTTCTGCCTCTCCTTCACCACAGCTGAAATGTCTCATCTGCTGCACCATGTCTGCTCTGTCATTTCCGCCTCTTCTTGATTGTCCTCCTCTCCCTCTACCCTCCTTGCAGCTCCTCCCTTGTTCCCGTTCATCATCTAGCCCGGCCTGAGAGAAAAACACCACCTTTGTAGGGGGTTGTCCCAAAATCATAACCTCCTCCACCTCCTCCTCCTCCTCCTCCTCCTCCTCTTGTCTGATCTACAAGCCTCATCTTTTGTTCTTTTGATGAAAGTTGAAACATTAGGTGCTCCTCTCACCTCCACTAAAAATAGACAATAGAGAAAAAAGGCTGTCAATTATTCAACCTTGGGTGCACTTTACTGCTTTGCACCTCTCATCATTTTTACCACAGTGGTCGTCTTCCTGGAGAGCAGCAGACTCGTTCAGGAGAAGAACATCCAGCTGAGGTTCATAGAGGGAGCTTGATTTACTAAAACATTAGGAAAGCTAGAGAATGTTTTTAAAAACTGCCATTTGTTTTATTGCTCTCATGTCTTAAAAGAAATCCTATGCTCATTTTTTCACCCTACTGTGCTCAAATCGCTTACCTCTCACTCCTAAAAAAAAAAAAAGAAGAAGCTGCGTTTGATTCATCAGATGAATGGCGCCCACCCTCCCTTCATGCCTGGAGCTCCGCCAGCAAAAAGTGCGCAGGGCTTGCAGAGGGAGGACGCCATTCACCTGGATGCACTGTGCTGCATTAACACAGACGGGCTCGGCATGGTGTGCGCAAACAAAGTTCAGAATGATACTATATGATATATAACGATCCGGACAAGACATCTGCAGACTTAAGATAATTATCAAAGTAAATGAACGTTAAGCCACTTATGTCAACACTGTTGACAGCATCAAAGTGTTTGAGGAGTGTTTCTCTGCTTACATGAAGTACACGTGCTTCCAGAGGATACAGGCAGAGAGAGAGAGAGAGAGAGAGAGAGAGAGAGCGAGAGCGAGCGCAGCAGAGACTAAGGTGGGTTATAGGCCTGTCCATGTGTTCATCTATTAGGCAGGAACGCTGCTGTTCATCTGTATGCAGATTAGGACAGCTCATTACTGAGACCATTAATGAACTACACACACACTCACACACACTAACCTTAACCCAACATATCCCATGGAAAGAACAAATCCAACAGACTTCCCCAGTCTGTCTGTTTCTCAGCTCGGAGCCAATTGGTTCCTGCTGCAGTCGTAAAACACAAACAATATCATTTTATCAGTAATTTCCTTCAACTGCTGGTCACTGTAGTTATAACAAACAAAGAGGAGGAAACATTTGTTGGGGACTATTTTCAGCGGCAGATTAATCCACGTTTGGGGCTCTAGTGAGTATTTGTGGCAGCAGGACGGTGTGGGTGGGTTTGAGTTTTGTGTGTGTGTGTGTGTGTGTGTGTGTGTGTGTGTGTGTGTTGAATGAAGGAACATGTCAGCCAGTGCAACAGTGTGGCTCATTGATGTGTTTCCATGATCCATCAGGCTGTGATCCACACACAGGATCAGTTCATTGCTTGTTTGGGGGGTTTAATGGGATTTGTTGACCACAGCTTTGTCCTTTAACATGCCGATGATAAAACATAAAGACTGCTTTGTTCATGAATCGTACTTTCCAGCTTTTTAAAAAAAAATTTGCCAGGCGTAAGACTGGAGGGGATCATGTGTTCGGTGGCGTGTGTGTATCTGTCTGTCTGCAGCTAATCTGGCATACTCCTGGAGCCGTCAGCCCAATATCTCTTGTGCACAGTTCTGACTGTATGCTCCAGGACCTGTGTTGGTTGCGGTGATTCACAGTTGTTGACAAACTTTGTCTGTCCCACTGGAAATAGGACAGCGCCATAGTTTTGATGAGTGGCGTTCGGCAGCGGTATATTTTGGCCTTACAAACGTATTCAAGGAAAACAAAAGAGCGTAAGTAGATAACAGTTGTTATTTTGGTGAATTTGACTGGGCATACCACATTATTAAAAGACTTGACATTGGAAAACATCAACATCCATTTTACCCAGCAATTCTCATTGCATATTTGACAAAAATACCAAAGAAAATAAAACATTATTCATTTAATTAAATACTTTTTATATAATAATAATGTTATATTTTTGCTATAGATTGCCTTTTGACTATTTTAGCAAAAAAAGGAAATAAAACGTTATATATAGCAAAAGTCACCATTTTTCACTTAACATGAGTTCTTCTTTGAGCATATTTGTAAGAGAGATGTAACATCTCTAAAGAGGAAATCTGAATCACTCACAAATGCCATTCTCCGCCAAACACATTTTTGTTGAAGGGCCCGGTCTCTCTAATGGCGCCTACCCACTGCTAGTACCAGCTCGGCTCGGCTCAGCTCGGCTGTGGTGTAACTGTTGGCAGGTACCAGGTACTTTTTTTCATAATGGGAAAACCAAAAAGGCGAGTAGAGTCGAGGCAAGTCGAGAAGGTACCGTGTCATGGAAAAAGGCCATAAGGGGCCCACAGGCCCCAGTGCAACAGCACTGCCTGCACTGCCTATATTTATGCCCCTATGTGATTCTGATCACAGCAAGTCATCTGAGAATACAAAGTGTGTTCAGTTTCTCTTTCACAGCACCAAGGAGGAAGAAGAAGCCAATACGCGAAGAAAAAGCTTCCTCATGACTTCATAAGCGCTCGTTCTCCAAGAGTCTTTATGAAAAGTGAAATCGGACAGATTTACCATTAGATAGCTTCCACGGGTCTAATATGAATCCTCTGTTCTCCAGTCCTCAGCACCACGACAAAGAGACGTCGCCTTACCAGTGATTAGAGCATTGAGATTATATGGTAATTGAAAATGAGCTAATGTGGGCTGGTGATGGTAGTAATTGAAAAGGAATTAAGAGTAGATTAAAAAATCTGATCATTTGTCAAAGTTGATCCACGTGGCTGGCTGTGGTGAATTAGCACCCTCAGAATTGCGGGATTGCATTCAGCTGTGAGGGAGTCTTACCCAACAGTCTTAGTGCCTGGGGCAGCTTTGTGTCCTGGGCATATGAGCTCCCTGAGCATTGCTTCTGAAAGCACTAGGAATCGTTGGAGCTTTGGTCATTTCAGTGGCCTATAACTATTATTCCAACATTGACTCCCCAATTTTTGAACAGCTGTGGTTCTCTAAGTGATTTTCCCCATTCATTGCTCCATTGACGTTTCAGAAAATGCTATTGCGGCACATTCTGTAAAGAAGGCGATGAATACTAGCCAATCAGAGGCAGAGTAGGGTGGGTTTTTGCGGAATGCGGATGGGGAAAAATCCAATCAAACTTCTGTAAATAACAGGCTACGCTCCCGCCAGTGGCTGTGAAAGATGTCATTTGGCATGCAGATTGCAACATTTCCAAAAACCCTTTGCACACTTCTTGTTAGTCTGCCAAACAAACAAATTATACAGTGGATACGTGATGGTGGTCCCTGTCATGTCCTGCCACCCGTACGCTCCAGAGAGAGCGAGAGGTCTACACTGTGTTATTAGGCTTTACGTAGAGCTGGACGATTTTGGCTAAAATCATAATCACGATTTATCGAGCAAGTTACCTCGATTACGATTATTGAACGATTATTTTAAATTTTTTTCTTCTCTTATACTGTAAATATGTTCACGGTTATTTTTTCTAATGAAAGAGTGCATATAATCCTATCTTTGTGATTCTAAAATAAGGAAACAACACACAGATAGCAATTAATGCTTATTTATTAAATATTTCAAACAACTAAACTAAAATCTACAACAGATTTTACAATGAAATAAAAACATCTTATAAAAAAGTAATTTAAGTTTTACTGTAATAAAAAAGAAAGAAAAGTTTCCTAAAAATGTAGAAAATAAAGAACTTTTAAAAATAGTTCTTTTTGTAAACAAAATTATGGTAAATATTGCCATGCCATCTTAAAAGTAAAATATAATTTCTCTCTTGTAAACTAAATAAATTATTGTAAATAAAATAAATTATTGTAAATATTGCCAAAATATAACTTGTATCCTTTGTAAACCTTTTGATCTTCCTCTCAGGGATCTTGTCCTGTCACTCTCTATGCATAAGCATTTACTCCAGGTTCTTACTAAGAAACACTAGCAGGTTTACCTTTTCCAAGTGCTTAACAGACTGAAGTTCAGCAGCTACTTTTTTACGACATGTTTGGTACATGTTGGGCAGCGCAGTTAGGGAAAAATAGTGTCGCGATGGCACAGTGTATCTTCTGTCCAGTGTCTTAACGAGTTGTCTAAACCCACTGTGCTCCACCGTAGCACAGTGGAGCACATTGCTTGAATCCTTTTCATATTGTGTAGCATTTGTAAATGCGTGTGTTATCGACACCTGCTTTGTGGAGGCACTTGTTGCTGGGCGATTGTCAGCCTCTCTCTCTTCATATTCGGTAATGGGATTACGCTCCAGGTGTTGAAATAGATTGCTGGTATTACCTTTGGTCGCTATAACAGTTTTTCTGCGGTGTTTGCATTTGATTCGAGTTTGTTCGGTGTCGTCTTTATTGAAACCAAAATGTGTCCAAACGACGGACACTGCGTGGTTTTGGTACAAGCGGCTGCGGCTCCTGTTGCTGAGTTGACTCGGTGTTTGAGTCCTCCATGATGCTTCAGTGTCGCAGACTGGACGGGGCGGAGTCACGTGACTACACATGCGGCGGCCGTAATATGTTTTAAGGGGAAAGTACATTAACACACAGTGGGTGCCCGCGGAAATATTAATAGGATTAAAAGACCGAAATAACCGACTTGGTAAAATTACGTCGGTTATAGGCTCTGAATTTCGGTTTCGGTTATTTTTCGATTAATCATCCAGCCCTAGTTTTAGGTAATGTAATGTATTTTGTTATGTAGTTTTGTCTCCTGTTGCATTGGTTAGCCCTCTTGTGGACATAATGCACAAAAACGCATTATGTCCATGACATAAAACGCATCAGTATCGGTAACTGACTTTCTTTATATGTAAAGTCCTGGCCTCCAGCTTTAAGGTTGGAGTATGCTTGAAAGGAACTAAGGAACCCTCTCACACACACAGAGACACACACACACACACACACACACACACACACACACACACACACACACACACACACACACACACACACAGTCTTTTTCTTCAACACCCTCTTCTCTGCTTCTCTGTTCATACTGGGGTCACACACGTGTGTTCTGACCTGGAACAGATATGTGAACATGGTCATCTAAAAGAATAAATGAGACCCATTGAACGTGATGATACACAAATAAGGGGGTGACACGGTGACTTCCACTGTGGACTGGAGCCTTTCTGAGTTAATGACCCAGCTCTGTGGATCCCTGTGCTGCTCCAGACCTACAGGGATGCCACTAGTTCTTGTCCGTGTGTGTGTAGTCGTACTGGTTGGCTGCAGGGAGGAAGCTAATCCCGTGTAAACGAGCCCAGGGAAACTCCTCCTCTGAGAACCCTCTTTAATGGACCGATATGGGTCAGCGCTGCCACATGGACTCCCTACAGGAGCTACAGCTTCTTTTCTGTAAATGGAAGCTGTGGAATCCCTTCACTGTACTTGATTTCTTTTAATTCTTTGTGCAGCGACAGTGGAAAAAAAGCACTGATGGTTTTCTGTTGATTTAAAGAGAAATGTTCCACTGTAGTAGCTTGAAAGCTCCTTCTGACTGGTTATGTTGCTTGAAGAGAGGAGAGCACATCAACTAATTATAAAAAATATATTTACTGTATATCAGAAGATGGGGTATTTTGCCTGATCACTGATTGATATTCCAGTTTTCCAATTTTCAATTTGAAACAGCCGTGAATTCTTCTTCCACTGCACATGGAGGGATGTGTTTGATGTTTACAGAACCGATAAAAGGTTTATATTTGGAATAAATATAAAAAGAAAATATATAAGATGGATAATTATGGCATGAGCAGAAAACACAGAAAGCGCATATTTTGGTGACAGCAAGACAAGAAGGCACCAAAATACTGTGAAAAAGAAAAAAAGTTCTACATTTACATACCAGCATTTTTAAAATATAGTTATTTCTGTGGTAAAATAATACAACTCACTGTTGTTACTTTGCATTCCTAACCTTACTTGTAAAAAAAGCATCTTATGTTAAAGCTGTGTGTTCAGGAGAAAAGATTAGCCTTTCCCCCTCCCCCACAAACCTCCCCATGAACCTGATGACCTCCCAGATGTCCCTGCACACCGCCCAATCCAAACTGCTCCCATGATCCCCAGTGCTGCATTAGTAGAGCTCCTGTTGTTGCTCATTTTCTCTATTGGTGCAGTTTATCAAGAGGAGTCACTGGTTGAGTGTGACCTACGTGATATCTGTACATGAGCATTATTTCTAAAATATATACTCATATAGATAGAAAGGTAGAGCTAAGCTAACAAATATTGGTATTTTGTGATACACAATTACGTTGTCTAAATTAATAACAAGCACATTAACGTACACTTCTCAGAAAGTGTTATCTAAAGTATAGTCTAGACCACACTCTATCTTTCTTCAATCGCCTTCTACGATACTGCCCCAGCCCTACTGGTGACATGGAAGGACTTTATCTCAATATAGCACAATATCATCAGTTATGTAATCTAGTTGAACTGTGTGGTAATGCAAAGTTTGATTATAAAGCCAAATCTGCAATTTTCAAATGATGCTCCCTCAGGTACTTAGATAACACTTTCTGAGAAGTGTACGTTAATGTGCCTGTTAATAATTTAGACAACGTAATTGTGTATCACGAAATACCAATATGGGTTAGCTTAGCTGTAAAATGTCTTGAGATAACTCTTTAATCGTTATGATTTGATACTATAAATCAGTGTTGTAATGTAACGGAGTACAAATACTTTGTTACTGTACTTAAGTAGAAATTTCACGTATCTGTACTTTACTTCGCTATTTAAATTTATGTCAACTTTCACTTTTACTCCACTACATTTCCTAGATAAAATGTATACTTTTACTCCGTTATATTTCCACTAAGCATCTTCGTTACTCGTTACTAAAAAATAAAATTAGAAGAAATGTGTGCGACTGCAATAAGGGAGGTTTGGCGAATCACTGCTCCTAGATTGCATTACGCACGCTCCGCACGCCGCGCGCTCTATTTCAGCGCTTGTTTGTTGCAAACCGCCATGGAAGCCCGAGCACCTACTGGAGCACCTACTGGAGGACCTCCCGTTATCGTAGACCACCAGGCTCGACATAAGCGATGGCCCGATGGCCCGGGGCCAGTAAAAACGTATGTCGGGCTGGTTCAGCCACAGTCACTGGTGTGTGCGTTTCACGCAGCACATGTACTGACTGGAAACGTTACCGAGGATTATTTACCGCCGATGGCAGATGAACTAACGCTACACTCGTTACTGTAAGAAGGTAGCCTACAATAAAACCTCCATGATTAAAGAGTCAATACTTATCAATAACCCACGTACCTGTTCTACAGGCAGAAACACGTAGAAACCATATCTCAGTCTGATCTGTCCACTCTCGTCCACCGTGCTGTGCAAACACAGCTCTACTCTGCAAACAGCGACTTTACAAACGAGCTAAAATGAAAGATGTCAGTTTGTAGTCTAACTGTTTGTCTTAATTTGCAACCAATCTTGAACTTTGGACAAACTATTGTAAACGTAGCTGCTGTCTAAACGAGCCATCCTCTCCGCTGGAGCGGTAAACCTATGGATGTATTTTAAGACCAAAACAAATACACGTGGCTACTTAATATGCACGTGAATGACGCGTTCTTCATTGTTGACGATGTTGCCAGTTGTATTATTTAGCAACAGAATTGTCTTATTTCAAATTAGGCATACAGGACTAATCTGAGATCATTTTCTAGTTAAGTAGCCTATCTAGTTATCATTATGGATTTTCCATGTTTTTAGGGGTTTGCTTACTAATGTAAAAAATATAGCATTAATTTAGTAAGAAAGTGAAAATATCAAGATGACAAGATGATGCGTATTAGGTATAATTTTATTTTCTTTATTTGAATGTAGTTGATGACCCCTGGTCTAGCTTTGCTGCTAATGGCACAACATCCAGTGGCAGTGGCTAGCTTTTTTCCTGCTTTTTTGTCCTTTTCCAATATCACCTATGATATTTCTTTCAGGGACAGTAAAAATGTAGAAGGGGCCAGCAAAACTCTGATCTACTGGCCTGGGGCCAGTGGGGATTTTTTTTTATGTTGAGCCCTGCGACCACCCCGACGATAGTGGTGAACTCGGTGAGCAGGGTAGTGGTGAAGATAACGTCATACACCCGTGTTGCAAGAAATGTTTCTGTACATTGATTTCAGCTCTAAAAATCTGCTGTTTGTTCTTTGAACTTAAGAGAATTGTGCCTGAAAAGTCCCTGAATATGCTTTATGCTTTACTATAAGAAAGCCACAATAAAAGTTCTAACCGCTTGCTTTTAAAAAAAACAACTTTTACTTTTACTTTTGATACTTAAGTACATTAAATATCAGAAAATTACTTTTGATACTTAAGTACAGTATATATCAGATACTTTAAGACTTTTACTTAAGTAATATTCTAAAAGGTAACTTTCACTTCTACCGAAGTCTTTTTCTAGTACGATACTTGTACTTTTACTCAAGTATTGCTTTCTAGTACTTTATACAACACTGCTATAAATAAAACTGAACTGAATAGTCACAACGAGGGGCGGCTGTGGCTCAGGTGGTAGAGCGGTCACCTGCCAATTGGAAGGTTGGTGGTTTGATCCCTGGCCCTGCAGTCCCATGCCGAAGTGTCCTTGGGATAGGACACTGAACCCCGAGTTGCCCCCGATGCTGCGCCATCGGAGTGTGAATGTGTGTGAGTGTGTATCTGATGAGCAGGTGGCTCCTTGTTCGGCCACAGCGTCTGAATGTGTGTAAATGGTGAATGGTTCCTGTACTGTGTTAAAGCGCTTTGAGTAGTCGTTAAGACTAGAAAAGAGCTTTATAAAAACATTTACGATGTAAACATGTCTATCTTTTTATATTGTTTCTATCACAATGTCGAAAAAACCAGCAGCTGAGTTGTTATATTTAGGTCATTTGGACGACGCTTTCCGTTCTGATCCTAACACGTTCTTTTCATTTTGCACTAAAGTTCTTATTAAAATGAGAAAATACTTTTCATTTGTTAAGTATTTAATTCACACAGGAGTATATAAAATATGCTTTACCACGTGGTTATTTCATATAGACTCTATTTATTTATTGAATTACCATATGAAATGCTCTATATCTGGGTAGAAGATTTTGGCCATACTGCCCAGCCCTGCTTGTGTCTCAAGTTTCAGGTCTTTATTGTCTTATACACAACAATTCCAGTGGAGCAGTCGTTGGCAATGGCTTTCTTTGTTCTCACATAAATAAAAATGAGAATCCAAGACAAAAAACCTAAAAGAGTGCGTAAGTTCAAATATAGGAAAAAATAGAATATAGATCAAATATAATAATGTGGTAGGCTGTAGTGTTGTACAGTAAAGTGATACAATAAATAGGCTGTAATATAGACAGGTTAAAATACATATATGTGCACTGCGGTGTGTGTGCAGGTATAAACAGTTACTTCAAGTTCAACTTTAGTTGTGTCCCTGAAGGGCGATTGGGTGTGCAGCAGGTATAAAACACATAAAAGACATAAATATACAAGATATACACATGGTCACGAATGGGGGGCGGACTCATACTGTGGAATCCATGCTTCAATACTTTTAAGCTACTCATTTGGTATGGATTCCTTTAGAAAAATATCGATAAAAATGACATTACACAGCATGTGGGTATAGCTGCATCACTTCCAAACGTTTTTCAGTGCTTTTGTATAATGTTTGTGCCAAAAAAAACGCCCTGAAGCTGGCCCACGTCACGTCACTGTGGAAACCTATGTGACAGAACCTAGTGCGCACTGCACAGCCATGTCGCGGCCGCCCACTTGGGCATCAAGTGCCTGGTCACCAGAAAGGGGCACGCAGCACAGCAGCAGCACGAGTAACCTCTCCAAACCCTTCAAAACAACACGCCCTGAAAGTCCGAAGGAGGCTGAACACAAACATGAAGAATGTCAGAAAGGTGGTTTGAGAAGATTAGAAAATCTTCATGGACAATCAAAATGAAATAAATGAAATGCTAAGATCTTTCCGTTTGGATTTCTGAAGAATGTCAGAATGTACTGTATTAATGAGGTCATTTGTTTTATCAACATTGCTGTCAGGAAGCCTAAATAGTTGACTATGTAGTGGCCTATTTAAGAAGACGAACACATCTTCACCAAAGTGCAAATGTGCATGTTTTTGTTGTTATAATTATTTTATTATTTAATCATAGTATTTCTCTAAAATGCTGTATTATTGTTTGCACTTATTAGCACAAACATTTGTATTGAATTGTACTCATATTTGCTTCTGTACCGTGCTGTGAAGTGGTATGATCTTTTTTCTTCTTATATATATGTGTATATATATGTGTGTGTGTACATATATGTATGTGTATGTATATGTGTGTGTATATATATATGTATGTGTATGTATATGTATATATATATATATGTATATGTATATATATGTATATATATATGTATATGTATATATATGTGTATATATGTGTATATATATATGTGTATATATATGTATATATGTATGTATGTGTATATATATGTATGTGTATATATATATATATGTATGTATGTGTATATATATATGTACGTGTATATATATGTATGTATGTATGTATGTATATGAATAGTACACATATATATATATATGTGTATATATATGTATGTATATATGTGTATATATATGTGAGGTGTGTGAGATATGAGGATATATATAGTGGTATATACATATATATATGTGTGTGTATGTATATATATATATAATGTGTGTGTGTATAAGTTTATAATATATATGTGTGTGTGTGTGTGTCGGAGTAAATATATATGTGTGTGTGTTTTTTAAGAAGTAACATGCACATACTACACACATCCCGATCCCTGCTCAGAGTGACATCATGGATGAAAAGAAATAAACAAATGCCAAGCCACCGGCCTGAATGGAGACGAAATGTCATGCAGCGCCAGCACAGTATCTTAAACATTGGAGCCGATATGTATGGTTCTTGTTTTGTAGGTAATGTGTGTGAATGTGTATTTAAAGAACGTGACCTGGAGTAACAGTGTGTCTTAAGATGCTGATAACCGCTAGTGTGTGTGTGTGTGTGTGTGTGTGTGTGTGTGTGTGTGTGTGTGAAATGCAAGATAACACCCCCCCGCAACAAAAAAGGATAATGAAAGATTGAAAGGAATCGAAAATTCCCTTCTCCAACTGTTAAAAAACAAGGGGGCGCAGAGGGGGGGGGGGGGTGGGTGGATGGGGGGCCTGGGGGCCTAAAAGCCCGACCCTTCCGGGGGGCCGCGGGCGCCCCCGCGCGGCGCGGTCCCGCGCGGCGGGGGGGTGGGGGTGGGCTTCTCGCGCCCCCCCCCTCTCCCCTCCCCCCCCCCCGCGGCGGGTTGGATGATGGATGGTTAGATAATAAAATAGGAATGGAACGTGTATCTAATGTTGCTGTTGTGTCTCTTGTGGTCAGGATGACAGTTCACTGAGCAGCGAGGAGGAGGCCGAGATGAGCGAGCCCACGTGGCTAGCAGCTGATCTGGGAGCAGCGTCTGACCTGAGCCCACCGAGCCGAGGAGAAAGGATGCGCCCCAGTCCCCAGAACGCACACAGCAAGGAGGACGACGGTAAGAACCGGGAGCAGGTTACCCCCACAGTGATCTGCCCTTCAATTCATGTTGAGAGAACACTTTGTTCTTCAGGAGCCAAGAAGAACAGGAGATTAGAATTCTTTCAACCCATAAAGTAGCTTCAAAATGAATGTAGAGGGTTTTACGAGCGGCATCTTAACACCGATGGCTTTAACTGTTGTGTAAAACACGATGTCTTACGTTGTCAGCGGGTCAGATTTGAAGGTGGAAATCTACTGGATTGGATAGATTAGCTCAAATTGTAGCTTTTGTGAGTTTCAGCTGAGATTATATAAGAATATCTTCTTCTTTATACCTTTTTAGTAAGAGAAAACAGCAGCAGAGAATAGTTGAGAATAAATGAAGTCAACCGTTGATTATAAACCCTAGTTACTGCATTTATGTTTTGTCATATAAGTTGTGATATAGAGTGATGGTGGTACATCCTGGTAACTTGTGCGTGGCCTTGTGCAGCAGCCATGTTTGCGTTCTCTCACTAATTGCAGTGATTGTGGAGAGCAGAAGGGTTGTAGTGGAGATGGCTTTGTTACTGAAAAGCTGCAGATAACTCAAGCAGGCCGATCAGACCAATCCCAGTTCTCCATGTGTCCCTGTGGTGTGTGTGTAGCCCCACAACAGGTTCACTTTGAGGAAGGAGCACGGCGGAGCTATGGTGCCGTAAATCAAGCTTTGGTTTTCACAGACACCAGCAGCTCTCATTTGTTTTTGGTCATTATATCCAGATAAATCATTTTCCAAGTGATAAACAATAATTCAATTTTTAACATTGCATGCTGCACTTTCAAAAGGAAATGTAGCCCCAGCAGTGCCATTTGTTAACATGCTTTCATTAGAGCTCTGGTATCTGTTCTGGTCCATTCCGCTCTCCCATTGCTTTTAAACTATCTTCTGTCCGTTTGTCTCTCCGTCACTGTTAACACTGTCATTGTTTCGAACTTAACACGGTATTTTTGGAATATCACTGAGTTAGAGAAATGTCCTCCAGGACTCTGCAGAAATACCCAGATACCCTAACCCTAACCCTTGTGCCCGTGCCCCTCGTAGCGGCACCTATCCCGGGCGCTGCATTTTAACCCTAACCTAACCCTAACCCAGATAGGTCCAATTCACAAACATTCAGTACAAGCAGCAGATTGTGTGTGCGTGCGTGTGTGTGTGTTGATGTGAGTGGGCTTGACTGTTCAGTGGCAGGCGGGGGTAAGTGCTTCAACCGATCTCCATCAAGATCTTTCTTTCTCTGCTGGATGACGCATTCAGGAGAGGAGGAACGAGGGGATGAGTAAAGGGAAAGGGGTGGAGGAAGAGAATTCCACTCCAGATGTTAGTTTAGTGCCTCACATTTATTGCTGTGGTCTTGTTGCCTTACGCGTTTTCAAAAAGTCATATGTAAATCAAATGGTATTTTGACATTCAGTTCCTCCTTTTGATATTATTTCACGTAAAAACCAAATCCAGGAAACATTTTTTTTCTGTGCAAGAAAGGATTAAAGAAAGAAGAGAGCACTAGTTCCTTTAAAGGGGAATGTTGGTATTTTATTAATGTAGTGACACACAGTCTAAGCCTGTCAGTGGCAGAAAAAGCCCTTTTAGGGATGTAAATTGACGGGGAACATTTGCCCTATAGGATTACACATTAGTCACTTAGACACAAATGCATTGGGAAATAGTATAATTTTATCCCTGTATAAAATTCATATAATATCTCTTCAGCTTGCGCCTATTGCTCCTTTTTCATGGAGAATAGTCCGTTGAACACAGTTTGAGTCTTCTGTCCTGGGCTTTCCTTTCCAGCTGTTTCCATGTCAGCACGCTCTGCTTGATGTCAGTCTCAAGCATAGACGGTAGGAAACGCTCTCGAGGTCCCTTCACCAGGTGGTCGGAGAGAGAGAGAGAGAGCCCTTCAACCTCTCTTTCTTGTGCCTTGGTGGTTCCACGTAAGGGCCTGGCATTGGGTTTGTGGAGTGTGTTGCCGATCCATCCCCAACTTCTTCTCTTGATCTCCTCTTCCACCGGTTGTTGGCCCGTTCTCCCCCAGAGATCATTGTTGCTGATGGGATCTGGCCAGTGGATGCTCAAGATCCACCTCAGGCAGCTGTCTAGGAATGTGCATTGGTCATTGTGGTCTTGGTTGTCCTCCACGTCTCTGATCCCTCGAGTAGAATAGGCGTAATGTTCTGAGCTTTGTCCGCTCCAAAATAATGTAATATAATATCTCTAGAGGGGCTTAAAACCTATGTGATAGAGTTAAGTGGCTCTACAGTGAGCTCAGCATACTTTTTATTTATTTTTTATTAATGTGTATGTAATAGGGCTTCTGATTATTTCCTCAATCAGTGCTCATGACAGCTAACATTTTTCTCATTTGGCAAAAAGAACTACTCTATCCAATAACGGGTGCCAAAATAGCTGCAAGGCCATCGTTAGCAGCAGTTTAAAGTAAACATCATACTACTATTGATGACTATTTAAAGAGCTGCTCTGAAGCCTACGCAGTTTGTTTCTATCTGGTTTAGCTTGTTAGCAAATGTCGTATCTGAATGATACGTTACAGTAATGCTCCCAACTAAATATTATCCAACAAAAGTTTTCCTGTTCTTTCTTTCCATTCAGCCAATAATGGCATAAATGCTGCGTTAGTAGAGTAAGGGACAGACTGGAAATCCACCAGTTACTAGTTAGAGGCATCAGGTGTATTTGGTCCATATGATGGAAGGCAGAACGAGATGAAGCAGTAGGGGGGGGGATAAAAGAAAGAAAGAGCGGAGAGAACTGAGCTCAACGATGTGTCTCTCTCTCTCCTCGTTCCTTATTTTTCTTTTTCAGTGTCAGAATGTTGCACAGCCAACATCCTTCACTCTCCACCCTTCTGGGGTGGGGTATCCCAGTTCAACAAACCCTTCAAGGTTCATGGTGTCTGTGTGTTCACCATAGCCTCTGTGTGTGTGTGTGTGTGTGTGTGTGTGTGTGTGTGTGTGTGTGTGTGTGTGTGTGTGTGTGCAGTCAGTGGCAGAGTGTAAAAGGTCACTCCCTACACCTCATATGGAAGCCAGAGAAGGGTTGTAGGCGTCCAAATGCCATAACAGCCAGAGGAGCTATGAGGCATAGTTGAAGTGCCTTTCCTGCTCAATTAGACTCCAATCCAAGAAAAGAGGCAGTTAGCAAAGCCTCCTCTTATTCCTCTCATGTACAGGAGTGGTGGCCTGATAAATGCCTCTATAGGAAGTAGGGAAACTTTCAGAGTTCCCAGAGGTCTTGAAATGGGTTTGTGGACTAGTGGAAAATTACAAAACAAGGCCTTACTTTTTTTTTTTTCCTTCTTTTTTTTGATAATGAAAACATGTCCTTGATAGTAGCTCACACCCTAAAGAAAGCCTTGCCTTGGATTCTTTTCCTTTTAGATTAAAACATGAGTGATGTCTGGTTCAGATCAATGTGCTGCCTTCTTTTTCTATTTAATGTTTAGATGAGTGTGGGCACCACTCGTGTTCCCAGTTAGTTCCATTCAGCAGTGCTTTGTAATTACCACAAGCCGTGCTTCCTCCTCTCCTACAGCTCTGAAAAGATGTGAGAGCAGTGCCGGGAACGGCCTCTGCTGTTGCTATGAGACTTTATAAAACCTCCTTGACGTGCTGCAGTGTTTAAAGTAAAAGCTGGAATATTTTTCACTTTTCTTACTGTGTTCTCCCAGCGCTGAAAGCCCACTGAGCGCTCAGTGCTGCGGGGAACTCGCAGCAGCTCTTTCCTCTGACGGCGATGAGCTGCTTTGGTTTGAACACGCAGCCAAAGAGCTTGCGGTTGATATGACTCCCAGAGTTAATATCAGGTGGGTGTTTTCCTAACCAGCAAGCTGTCAGAGCATTTAACCGGAGTAGGCAGCTAATTTTCAGTAGAGCAGATGGTCTGCACACACACGCCCATGTCCAGCTCAGAAGCAGCAAGTAAATCACTTTTAAGAGCTTCTGACCGCCACCTTGCTTTTATTCTCCTCTGCTCCACTCAGGTTAACAGTGACAGCTAAAGTGAAAAGCTCTTACTGCGTGATGGTTCACAACGGCAGTTTGAACGTGTGGCCGACTGATGAGTCCAGTTGATATTGGTGTTGAAAAAGATGCATAAAATCATCAAAAATAAGAAACCAATTGAGTTTCTTTTGTAATTTTAAAGCTGGTACAGTCATTTCAGTGACATTCTTTGTGATCACTGGGAAAAGGATTGTTGCCTTCTTCATTGCGGAAAGCCTTTACTCTGGAAGATATGTGGTTTCCATCTGACAGCTGCAAAATGAGGTGCTAGTGCCAAACTAGTGCACTGCAGCAGGGCTAACCTTGACTCGAGATGTCACTGTGAATTTGTCCAACCGATGCTATGGGATCCAACCTTGGACAGAAGTCAAACTGGCCGGCAGGCGAGCTAGGACAACAGATCTGCTTGCGCCAGCAATAGACTCATTTTATGTCACCTGTATTCTTTAGCTTTCTGAGAGGGCGTGCATGTGTGAGAAAGTGAGTGTGCACTCCACGCCTCTCCACATCACTCTGGATCGCGCTCTGTAGAAGTGGCCCATCTACTGCCTCTCAATTCTGGGAAGCGAGTCCCGTCCCTGCCTCTCTGCCAAGAGACATCCACACCAGATCCCCTCTGTGCTTCTGACCTACCCACCCGAGAGGCTCCTGCTGTACAGAGCAGAGTCCAAGGCCTCCTTTTCCTAGAGCCTTTTGTTCTGTAGAAACAGTGTAGTGATGGAGAGGGCTCGTCAGAAGTTGGAGCTGACATTACAGGTCCTCTCCACAGGGGATCAACTGAAGAGACGGAGTGGAAGGGAAATGGAGAAAGGATGACGTCGTTTAGGAAGGAGGAAGAGGGAGAACAAAATGGTGGGTGATAGATAGGCCAATATATTGATCTGCTAACATACTGAGCTTGACAGTGTCTGCGACTGCTGATATTACAGATGTTCCAGGAAAACTTGTTTCCCTCCTTCTGTCTAATGGAGGAGTGACGATGGGGATGGAAGGAGAGATAAAGAGACAGTGGGTCAAACAGATTAGTGGACTCTCTTCCTGACATCCCTCCCTCCGTCTCAATACATCCAGCATTTAACAAGCTAACTACTCTCTGGATTCTGGATGTGTGCACAGATCAGATACAGGTCTCTAAAATCACTTCCACATACGTTTACTCTTTTTAAACTTTAGGTACATTTTCTATCCTTTCATCCATGGCGCTACCTAATTTCCCCCCTCTTAGATCATTATCTTGGTTGTGTTAAGCATTTTTCATATGGCAGATTGTGTAAATTGTGTCCCATTTACAATAAAACGGATAATCTCTTACTAATTGAATAAATAAAATATGTGGAATCTGGTGGTATCATCTGGAAAATGAGACATGCACACAGCTAATCCCAAATATGACCTTAACTGTGACCATAGATGTCCACGATGTGTATGAATGAATAAATGCACTCAGCACAAGAGGGTTTTATCTTATCTTATATCCTTCATCATGACCTGATTATATATTCTACTGAGACGAGAATGATCAGGAATCAATCTCACTATATGAAAGACAGGCAGGCTCATTGTGAGGTGTTCCTCTAGGCTCCCTTCTGGGGCCTCTGATTTACTAAACGCATCCTCTAACCAGCATTATTTGATTGATTTTAACACTTTAAGTGTCTTTATGTGGATTTTTATCTTATTTTATTGTTGGATTGTTTCATTTTCCCCCTGTTCACTCCCAGGTTTCCTATGGATCCTTAAAAATACTTAAAGGTAGTAGAATTCATTAATCAAAAAGTAGGGCATTGCATTGTAAAATCTCAAAGTAATTGCCACATCTATTAAAAAAAATTACTGAATGCCTGTCACATTAACGTCACAAAGATCCATATAGCGGAAACAACAACACTCATATTTTGAGCTGCTTTTCCCCTAAACATTGTATTTATGATGTTTATTTTTAATGCAATATCAGGGATAAAAGTGTCATAATAGAAATCACAGAGATAGGCAGACTTACCTATGACAGATAAACAGTCAGGACAACGACATGCTGTCAGGTGAACAGTCAGAAATTCAGCCAGGCTGCAGTCAATAAAGACAGAGAGGAGGCAGAGTTATCCTCCCTGCATGAATAACCCTCTCCTCAGGGACAGATCCACACACACACACACACACACTAGGAAGCTGCACATCTAGAAATCTTTGTCCGTCACGTACACACACACACATGCATGCATGTATGTGTGTGTATAAACAGCATGTATACACCGTAAACATACACACACACGTTGATGCTGTAGGCCAGTGGCCCACATGGTCTAATGTGTTGAAGCGGTGCAGCAGAGGAAAGTAGGGCAATGGGAAACAAACGACAGGATGACTTTGATCCCCCTCCTCCTCCCTTCGTCATCCTTCCCCAACCTCCCTCACCCCTGCTACCCAAAGCCGAGTGGAAGGGGAGAGAAGAGGGGCAGCGAGAGGAGGGAAAGGGTCTGAACTGCAGGATGGAGGAATAGAGGTCAGGCTGAATTAGAAGGAGAGAAGAGGAGGGAGCGTTGGATTAAATCATCCTCTCTCTCTGTTAGGAGTGAACTGGATGGAGGCCGGCAGACTGAGCCCAGAAGCAGTTCAGTCTGATGCTGAAACCAGAGCACAGTTTTTCTCTGGGAGTATCACTGAAAAAATACACCTACCTTAAAACCAGCAGGGATGGCAATGATGTGTCTGTATTGTCTGTAGGCAGCACAGTTCTGCTGCACATGATTTATAATGTAATGTTTAGTGCAGGAAGCAGTTAGCCCCTTTATTTAGAGAGGTGGGACATAAAGGCATGGAGAGGGGAGGCAGTGGCTCAGGCTTTCTGGAGTCCAGCAGTCGTCGTCGTTGTTTTTCCATCTTAAAGGAATACTTTGCCCTCAAAATGACCAGTTGTATATCAATTACTCACCCAGTGTTGCCTTGAATACTTGAAGAAAACTTTGTTTTTGTCGCATGCCTCCACGATTAATGGAAAATCCCAAAATGGAGAAAAATCTTGATGGATTGAAGTAACAGAGGGCTACATTTAACAGCAATTGTGTTTTTGTGTTTTCATTTGCATGGAGATGTTTTTGTGAACAGTGCTTGTATGGATGGGACTTTCGTTAGAATGAAGGAGGAAAAGTCCTTTTTTTAATGTGTATGTGGACTAGAGGCATAAATCCATTATTGGTATTTTAATTCAATAGGGTCTTTGTGAGTTAAAAAAGCAACACACACCTTGAACAGAAATAGACACACTTGTGTAAGACTGTGGATAAAAGCATATGCATACCAGTGAACTTTAAATTGCAACAGTGTGTCTTTTGAATATTTCTTATGTAAATGCCTTAAGCAATGTTTCTCTAGCTCGCACACACAAGCACACACACACAGACACACGCACACACACACACACACACACACACACACACACACACACACACACACACACACACACACACACACACACACACACACACACACACAGTTTCAGGTCATTGTGGTGTCAGCCTGCCAGAGGACCAGTGGCCAACTTAATGGAAACCCCATTTAAAATGCACAGAAGCATTAACATATGACATTTCTCTTTGTTTTGTGGGGTCCTGTACCACATGCTTCTGGATGTGGGTTTATTTGTATGCCTTTTGCATCAGTATAGTTATTGCACGATTGCGTTATGCATTCATTATTTTGTGTTTGCACGCATGTTGTAACATTATGTTTTTACATGAGGCTGCATCTCCTCTAGCTGCATATAATTGTCCATTGTATGTTTATGTTCTTAGTTCTCTCATCACATATGCAACTACTGAATGTGTGTGTTGGTCAGGGATGCTCTGCAGTGGGGTACGGTAGCTGCTTAATTATTAATATCCCCCCTCTCCAATACACAAACTCAAATAAGAAGCCATGCAATTAATATTAAAAACCCACTATACTGCTCCTCAACACACACACATACACACACGTACACATGCACACACACAATATTGACAATAAAAATATGTCAACAGGTTGTGTGTGTGTGTGTGTGTGACTCTAATTAGAAGGTTGACTTGGAGCAGGGTGCAGCAGCCTCCCGCCTGCCTGTAATGAGGTCTGGAGCTGTGAGACACTGAAACCTCTGCAGCCTTTTACACAAGTGTCTGACTCAACTCGATAAACTCGATAAGATCCCCAAGCAGCATGGACGCTGCCTTTTCCTCAGCATTTTCCATCAGATGCTCAGTGGTTTAGTGCAAGTACACCAGACTAAATGTGTTCATTTTGTTGTATTTTGTGGAAAAGAGCTGAGTGCTATTTGCAGCAGCAGTTGCATATTTCTCAACCACTTACAGTACTATCACTTTGACTCTTTCAGCCTGAACACTGATATCTCAGGCCACTAATCTGTGGATTCTGGGAAAGGTAGAAATGATCACTCCTCTAATTCATTCAGTAATACTCATTCATTTTAAAGTTACCATAGAGTAGAAGACTCTTCCTATATCATTTTGGGCTCTAGGGATTCTATGGCAATGTCATTTTATTGGGATGATTTGGTCCTGACTGAAACTATTGGATAGATTGTCATGAATTTTTTTTATAAACATTCATGTTACCCAGAGGATGTATCCTGTCATGGCATATCCACAACCCTGGGGGAAACTATTAACGTTATGTCTAGGAGCTTTAATAAGGGTTGGCTTTAGTCATGCATTAGAAAATTACAGAAACTAACGCTAGCCCGCCAGACTTAAGGTAAGGATAAGAGGCCTACCTTTGTCGTAGCCGGCGCTGTTTCGCTCTTGTCTTTGGACCAGCCCGGTTCTCGGTGCGGTGCCAATCAGCCTCTAGTTCATTTGTAGACATTCATGAACTTTGTGGGGAAATGTCACGACAAATCAGAAACCCATCCTCTTCTCACTGACTGTTGTCTGTAGCTGTAGACTCTTAGACCATGGTTACACTTGGTTTTAAAATGTGCTTCGGTGATCTGAACACAAGTGGACACACATCGGTGTTCACACCTGTGTCTATCACGCATCTTCAGCGGACCACTTGTGTTCAGATTTCGTTACTGCCTACGTAACTGACTCTATAAGTAGGCCTGTAGCGATGCGTCGACGTCAAAATTACGCCGACGTCAAATTTTTGCGTCGATGCTTCGGCACAGCTCGCCACCATAGACACTATATAACGTGGGAGACCAAAACATTGCAGAATGGAGAACGAAACAGCAACCTCAATTCCCAACAAAAGAGATATAAGGAGGAGGTTTCTGTCACTTTGGTATGTGGGATTTTGATGGATGACCTTTTGACCTGGGGGGTCAAGAGGTCACGACCTGTCAGAAAGTGATTGATACCTTCCAGGTGTGTGTGACTGGTCTGTTCTGGAAGCTTCTAGAAGGAAGGCGTGTCCCGGAAATGACGTGTGTTAAGTGCTGCAATGAGGGCGTCACAGGAAGTAGAAAAATGTTTCATTTAAATGATCCAATGAGCGTTAGAGATGAAATATCCGGATGTGTTTGAAATGATCCAGTGAGAGAAGAGGGGTGTAGCGTTAAATTTTGAGCATAAAAAGGGTTTCTTCCCCGTTTGAAACAGAGAAAGATAGGTTTTTCATTCTACACACAGCATGAATGTAAGTTTGAGTAACACTGATGCGTTTGAAATGAGCCAATGACCAAGAATTAAATCAAGTATCTTTACACTCTTTGGAGCAGAGAGCAGAACGTGTGTAAGGCAGGGTTGTAAAATAGGAATGTGTAAGGCTCCTCTTACAACAGGCCAAGTAAGTGATTGTAATAAGCGTGAATGGGCCTAAGCCCAAAGGTCAATGCATTTCTACCCACACTCACGCACACACACACACACACACACTCACACTCACACACACTCACGCACACACACACACACACACACACAAACAGCCACAGTTCATGTTGTCAGTACATGTTGATCGTATGTCTGTGCATGCTTAGCTCTAGTCCATATGTCTGGCTGTCCCGCGTCCTCCGCTGCTCCGTACTCATCTGGCTGTGCCTTTTCGTTCTGGCCCGGTGTTCATCCCTTTTCCCCACATACCCCTCTTTTCCCCAGCCTCTTTTTCCCATGCCCACAGCAACACTCTACCAGAAATGCGTTTTCAATTCAAATACGCGAACCAGTGAGAAGTAATAAAAAAACATTTTCAACAGATCACACAAAACCACAAATGGCATTTGAACACATAACATTCATTGTGACTACTTTCTTTGAATTTTGAGTGATTTATTCAACTTAGTCACACTTATTTTTTGTTTACGGTCAAAATGACCGCCATAGAAAAAAAAGTATAATATTCATCCATACACACACTCCTACAACTTTCCTGTGCTTGTGTGCCATTATACACATGAAACAGCACGCACACAAACAGACACAGTTCATGTTGTCAGTACATGTTGTCATGTTGCGCGCTGCATGTGAGCCACTAATGTTCGCACACATGCCAATGAATTTTAATTTGTGAATACATTTGTATCATTTAAATGTAACCACATTGACTTAAAAGATTGTTTGTGTTTAATGTGGTGAAAGATGCAAACAAAAATTAAAAACAAAAGTATGCTTTTGTATTTATACAAAATGCAACCTGAACCAAATATGTTTCTTTGTAAAAGCGCCAGCGTTAAAAGTAAATAGTTCTAACTTGAAGTTATATGACTTCACCGATGCATTTATGTTTTAGAAGACGTTGCGTTGTAATTCAGAATTAAAACAATGTCGCCAAAATGTAAGTCTTACAGGCAAGATATGGTATGTTCAACATGAATTTGTGAATACAAAACTTATTTTGTATAATTTTAATGTAACTAGCACATTTGACAAAAAAAAAAAAATATGTGTTTAATGTGGTGAAAGATGTCAATTTAAAAAAGATCAGTACTTCCTTAAGTATTTACGACCCTCATAAAACTGAATTCAAAGAAAACAAAAAAAAAGTTGAATCTGTTAAGATTATGAAGGGGGCATACAAAGGCAAAGTTAGAGGGACGCAAGATAAACCGGCGGGTAAAGATTTACACCGGGTAGAACATGTTAAGGACAACATGCGGGAAGAAGGTCAACATGGCGGTGACTCAACAACAGGAACGGGGTGCATGGGTTTCGAAGCTATAAGTAAGCAGATTGGCGACTTTAAATCGTAACTAAAGCAAGATCTAAAAATGTTTAAAGAACAAATTGAACATGACACGAGAGAAGAATTCCACGAGTTCAAGCAAGACGTCAACCAACAGCTAGCGACATACATGCATGCTATAAAGGAGCAAAAACGAGAAAATCAGCAAGATGGAGACCCAGATCGATGACACGGATACGTGGAGTACTGAAGCTAACACCACTCTCCAACAAATGATGAAGGACCAACAGAAGCTGGAGGACAAATTGAATGACTTGGTCTCGAGAGCAGGGCAAAGATGGGTCAGTGATAGCGTTTGTTAAAAAACTGTTACGAACCGAACTGAGTGATGAGGTGGATTTGCAGATACAGCGCACCCACAAAGCCCTGGCACCGATACCTGGGTTTTTGTAAAATTAATTTCCAGCAATACAGTACTAAGGAGATGATTATCCTGAAAGCATGGCGACAGAAAATCACAATAGGATGTGGAGGGGTCAGAGAAAGGGCTTGGTAGGAAACATCTGATGGAGCGTCTTCACCATGGCAGAACGTGGGGTTGCACACAGGTGGAGACCTTGAGAACAGTGCCAGGCGAGCTAGAGTACGCCTCCAGAAATTTCAGCGCAGAAACCGGGAGGAGCAGTAGTGTTTCAATACAGACGGTAAATACTTGTCCCATAATATACTCTATTGTTAGCCAGACCCCCATCAAGATCCTGGGTCTGGGAACTCACCATTGGCAGGGCTCAATCTCATGGGCGGGATAAACGGAAGTCTTTCAAATTTCCTCTGCACCAATAGGATAGCGCTACAACCAGGCAGAGCAACGCTAGGTGATAGATTAAACTTTTGCCGTATGTGGTCGGCAAAACTCTGAACACATCTTCATTTTTTAAGAATGACTTCAGTGCTTAACTCCAAGTTAACAGGTAGCAGCTAATGGGTAGGTGATTTAAAAAACTTTTGGCTAAGTTGCTAAACGCATCTTGTTGTCATTTAAGGTCCCTGTTCATGTTGCACAGACATTTTAATTGCATTTTTTGTCTGTTAAGAGGCACAAAGGTATCTTATGCCCCCAAAACTGCTGTTTCAGCTAAGTGGAAGCTCTGGGCATTAGCTGCAGCAGCTCCGTGTTGCTACCACTGATTTGGCTCGTATTTATTTTTTTGCTATCATCAGTACTCACATTGGTATAGCGATCAAGATTAGTGTAAAAATTGACTTTGAAAAACTGACCCTGGCTGCCGCTAGAGTGCGTCTAGATATCTAGGCTACTATATTGTATTTTATGTGCTGACTCACGGGAGCAGTGAGAGGTCAGCTCTGTCTACGGGACTGTTAGTCAAAGTATCATTCCCCCTTCACTTAAAACTTTTTTATAGTTTTATTTTGTGTTTGTTATAATGCTTGTTCTAAGCACATTATTGTGCTCCAGTTATCTTTACTTATGGTTTCAATGTTTAGCCTGTGGGAACAGAATGGTGTGAGATATTTTCAGCCCTGCTGTGATGCAGTCTAATGAAGTGAAGTTACTGTCCTTAAATGTGATTGGGTTGGGAAACCCAATTTAAAAGGTCTAAGGTAAAGGCCAAATTAAAAAAAGAGAACGTACATATATATTTTTTTTTTTGTTGAGTGCAACTCCTAATAGTAAAAAACTATTTTTCAAATAACTAATGGATGTAACTGCACTGGAAGGGTGTCTGTTTATGTGTAGGTGATTTTAACATAGTATTGAATAGCTACCTGGATACAACTAGTCTAAAGAAAAATAGAATTGAGGTAGCTGATGTCTCTGACCATAGTGCACTATATCTAACAGTTCAACTAGAAGGTAGGATGCGGAATACGGGGTTAAATATAGGCTTATTAAATAACAAATCAGCTGTATAATAAATTAAATCAGATATAAGAGAATATTTGAAGATTAATGACAACGGAGAGGTGGATCCATCTGGGACTCACTGAAGGCAGTGACTTGCGACAATTGATTGCCTTAACAACGTCAAATAAAAAGGAGGGTCTTGGAATATAATAACCTTGTATTAGACCTATCTAATGTGGAGCAGCAACATAAAAATAACAGTGATCCACAACTTTTAGTGCAAATACAACAATTAAAGAATCAGATTAATGATCTATTAGAACAAGATGTTGAGAAGAAAGCTTGTTTTTACAACCAGACATATTACGAATCAGGCCGCTAAATTACTTGCTACGTAAACAAGAAGCGGATAGTACCATACATAAGATGGGACCCAGAAACAAATCAACTAAAATATCATGCTGTAGAAATAGAAGACATTTTCCTATACTACTACAAAAAATATATACCAAAACCTCCAGTACTAAAGTAGAAGCAATGGAACATTTTCTTAACGATCTGGATCTACCTCGTATTGGCAAGAAACAAAATGATTGTATCATTAGCAGATTTTTTCACTGGAAGAGATAAATAATGCAATAGCCAACTTAAAATCAAGTAAAACTCCAGGTAGTGATGGTTTTCCAGTGGTATAGAACCTTTAAAGAAGAGCTAGTTCCCGTCCTGCTGAAAGCATTTAATGGGATTAAAGGAGAAGGTAAACTCCCGCCATCATGGAAAGAGGCACTTATTACAGTACTCCCAAAGGAGGGAATATTGGAGTAACTATAATTAGAACACTTTATCAACAACAAAGTCAATGGATCATTGTATCCATTTTTCACATTGGGAGGGGCACTAGACAAGGTTGTTGTCTCAGTCCCACACTATTTGCGCGTTTAATATTGAACCCTGGACCTCCTTATCTATACTGATGGAAATCCTAGAGGAGTTTAGTTATTATGCTGGTTATAAAATAAATATTACAAAGACACAACTTTGGTCATTCAACTATACTCCTTCAAAGGAAATAAGATGTAGATATGATGTAAAATGGGATATGGAATCAATAAAGTACTTACGGGGTACCATAGTTAAAACAAATTATATGAGGTAAACTATAATTTAATTAACCAAAATATTAAAAAGATATTGAAAGATGGTCTACACACCCATTGGATTTTAGTAGTAAGATTAGCGTAATTAAGGAACATTTTGCCTAGATTGCTATATCTATTCAGGCCTTGCCAGTAGTGGTCATCAGTTCTTAGCCTGGGATGGAAAGAAGCCTAGAATAAAATATGCAACACTTCAGTCGGCAAACAATAAAGTAGGAATGGCTCCCCAATCTTAAAGCAGCTCAGTTCCGCCCCCTATTTCTTTGGTGTAATGACAACTATTTTGCTAGATGGAAGGAAATCGAGACGTACGTTGAAGGTTATCCGATACAGTCAGTGTTAGGAGAAAAAGAAGTTCTGGTTTAACTTTGCGAGGCAGCTAAAACTAAGGAAAGACCAGCGAGTGCTTAGATGGATAGCCTTTGACACCCTGTTTAAGCCAGGAGTTATTCAAGGATTGGTCAGTAAAAGGTATTAAGGCAGTGTGTACGATAATAGACAACAATGAATGACAGACTTTCCAAACATTAAAAGAAAAATGTTCCCTTCACAATCGGGATTTATTTAGGTATATACAATTTAGAGATTACTACAACAAAGAATTGAAAATGGAGAACTCACAAGAATGTAATCCAGTTATAAGATAAATGATAAATGCTTATAGACCAAATAGTAACTGCGTTAAAATCATTTCTATGTTGTATGAAAGAATTATCGAATGTAGGAGCAACTCAACATTATATTTGAAATCAACGTGATAAAAGGAACTAATAATGGAAAATCCATCAGATGTATGGTACAATATGTGTTAAACCCAACATACTTCCGCAAGTTCACAACAATTGAGTGTGTTTAACTGGAAGAATTTGGGGCCGTTTCTTTATTACACCTAAGATTAGCAGTAAAACATCATCACACACACCAAAACGTTTTTGGGGTTCTGAAAATAAAGGTCATTTTGGGAGGATGTACATTTAGTTTTTGAGTAATGTTACTTGGCTATAAGATTCCTTTCTTATGTACTGTCTTGTAATTGGGCCATATTTCACTTGTAACAGTACAGAGGGACAGAAACTGGTATAAACCCGATTGTCCTAAACAGCAACAATAGTTTGAGGTCATACATGAAATAAGGGAAATGGAAAGGTTGAACTAGGTCTGAGAAAAGGTGCCAAAAGATTGCAGAAGTGGACATTTTACTTAAATAAAGCATAAGGACATTGCAGCTTGGACTCATTAGTGGATAAAGCAGTGACTTGAAATGTATACATTTTATTTCTATTTTTGTATCACCGCCTTTCCTCTTGTTTCTCCCCTTTTTTACGATTTATTTTATTTTTATGTTATGTTTATGGTGTTTTTTTCCATATATCACTCACAAATTGAGGCGACTGTTCAGTTGTTACAATGTACTGAAAATTCAATAAAAACTTCACCAGATGCATTTATGTTTTAGCGATAGTGCGTCGTAATTTCCCAATACAGAATTAACACATCGCCAAAATGTAAGTCTCACAGACAAGATATGGTATGATCAACATGAATATGAATTCATGAATACAAAAATGATTTTGTATAATTTTAATATAACTAACATTCGCTTAAAAGATTGGATGTGTTTAATGTGGTGAAAGATGTCGCTTTAAAAGAGTAGTAGTAGTAGTAGTAGTAGTTTAGCTAATTATAATAAATATACAAACATTAAACATTTTTAAACCTTATGTGATCAGTGTTAAAAACAAATGTAAGATGAGATTCAACGTTGCCCCAAAATTTCTTTCTTTGTAAAACGTCAACGTTAAAAGTAAGTAGTACTACATTTGCATTTTACTCTGGTCTTATGCTATCTGCATTTCAACCTGAGCTCAGAGCCGTTACTATGGATTTTACTTATTATTTACAAACATTAAAAGTGTTAAAAAAACAAAGTGCTTGTGACATTTTTGTATTAATACAGCTTTTAAAATGATATTGTATTCTCCTTGACGTACACAATATGTATAAAAATGTAAGATGAGATTCAACTTTGTTTTTTTTTTTGTAAAACACCAACGTTAAAAGTAAGTAGTACTATCTTGAAGTATTTAATAATAAGTATAAGTAAGTAACCCTGGTCTCATGTTATCTGCATTTCAACCTGAGTGCTAGATTATTTTAATTGTCTTTTTTCTATCTACAACATCTATCAATGTTGGAAGATCTCTCTTGAGGTAGACTAGTTTCTACCTTTAACAGAGCAAGGGCCTCTAGCTTGCATTTGTCAGCTAAGGTCAAACTCTGCTCTGCACCGCTTACACACACACACACACACACACACACACACACACACACACACACACACACACACACACACACACACACACACACACACACTCATTTATTTGTTTTATAGGGACCAACTTTATAACCATCACTTGTGGGGGCCACCTTTTCTAAAGGTGCTAGACGTGTATGAAAAAAATCAAGTATACTCAGCATAGCTTTGTTAGCTTATACCTTCAAACATCTGAATTGATAAAGTAATGACTTCCCCATCCTATATGGGGACTTGTAAAAACTGAGTTAACATGGTTGGTTGGACCTCATTTGCATGTTATTTACATAATTCACACAAAATTCCATACATGATTATTGGTGGGGACTTTGCAACAAATAAATTAAATAAAGGTTTAATTTACAGATTTAATCCATGTAGAATGAAAATAATGCATAAACAGTACTTTAATAACAAAATTTGTAAATTCATCTTAGCTTAGTGGTTTATAGATAGCGTATATGTGGAGCATGAAGCTTGAAAAGGTGTGATTAATCACTTTTGCATATCACACATCTTAACATAACAAAACATATTGATTATACAGTTGAAACCAGATATTTACATACACTTCAGAAAACTTATCAGTAAACTTTTATTTCTTTACTGTCATACATGAAATCAGAGTAAACTTTTTCTGTTTTAGATCTCCATTTGAGTTAATTGTGTGGCACGCGAGGATGCAATAAAGAGCACCCCTCTTTCTTTGACATCATGGGAAAATCAAGAGAAATCAACCAAGACATCAGGAAAATGATTGTGGACCTCTACAAGTGTGGCTCATCCTTAGGTACAATTTCCAGATGCCTGAAGGTCCCCGTTCATCTGTTCAGACAATATCATGAGTATAAAAAACATGGGAATGTACAACCATCATACCGCTCAGGAAGGAGACAGTTCTGAATCCCCGAGGAGGAACGTTTTTTGGTGTGAAATGTTCCAATCAATCCCAGGACAACAGCAAAAGACCTTGTGAAGATGCTAGCTGAAACTGGTAAGACATTGTCCACAGTAAAACAAGTCCTGTACCACCATGAGCTAAAAGGTTACTCTGGGAGAAGAAAGCCATCACTTCAAAACCACCATAAAAAGCCAGACATGTGGACAAAAATCTTAATTTCTGGAGACATGTCCTGTGGTCTAATGAAACAAAGATTGAACTGTTGGCCATAATGATAAACGGTATATTTGGAAGAAAAAAGGGTGAAGCTTTGAAGCCTCAGAACACCATCCCAACTGTGAAGTATGGGGGGTGGTAGTATAATGTTATGGGGCTGCTTTGCTGCAGAAGGGCCTGGTGCACTTCACAAAATAGATGGCCTCATGAGAAAAGAAAATGTTGTGGATATATTGAAGCAACATCTGAAGACATCGACCAGGAAGTTAAAGCTTGGGCACAAATGGGTCTTCAAATGGACAATGACCCCAAGCATACCTCCAAATTAGTTACAAAGTGGACAACAAAGTCAAAGGTATTGGGTGGCCATCCCAAAGCCCTGATCTCAATCCCATAGAACATTTGTGGGGTGCACTGAAAAGGTGAGTCCGAGCAAGAAGGCCTCCAAACCTGACCCAGTTACACCAGTTCTGTCAAGAGGTGGGCCAAAATTCCAGCAAACTATTGTGGAAGGATACCCAAAAGCGTTTGGCCCAAGTGAAACAGGCAATCCTACCAAATACTAAGAAAGTGTTCGCGTTGGAGGTGTCGATGATGAAAGGGGGTTTAGGGAGAGCCGGTTGCCGTCAGTGGATTGCAAAATAAGGGGTGTTAAGCGTTCGGGGGGACGGATGACACCACTCCAAGATCCTCTGGGAAGAAAAAAACATCACACATTACAATCACAGTCGCAAAAAAAAAAAAAAAAGCATTTTAACTATTTTGGCAAATAATTAGCACATAAAAATTAGACCCACCGTTTTGCTAGTCTTTGTGTCTCACGATTTTAGGTCTATAGAGGCTCCGTGGCAGGGGAGAGACTGTTGGTCAGCATCCCCAAATATCAATCTTTTTCTCATGTTTTCATACTGAACTCCTTATTTTGTCTCTTCTGATGACATAGTCAATGGTATCAAACTGTTTCTTCAAAATCTCCCAGTCACACCATTGTATAAAGAAACGTTTTAAAACCATTTGTTGTATTCCTCGTTAGAAACAGGGTATGGTTTTAACTTCCATTCTTCAGGACCACGGGCTGCAACTAACTTCTCCCTTTCGCTGCATACGCTAAGGGAAAAATAAAATCCTCTGTAGGTCCTGAGTGAAACGGTCTGCTTCCACCACGATAGACACTGGCTCCAATGCTACTGTCCCATTGACAAACATACACTACGGCTCAGGTAAGCCAGGATTTTCAATGTCGGGGGCAGACAACCCTCACGAAAAAGGCTCCAGTCTTTCACAGAGATTGTACAGACTGTTTTGGCTTTGCCAGATAGTTCGACAGCAACACTAGTGTAAACAGCTAATGTCCGCGTATCCTGCACTGTATCGAATTGAATATCTGTATCCATTGACACCGACATATTCTAGATCAGATGTACCACGATTCAGTCATGCTTGTAGGAAAGATCTCTGGACGAGGTCGCTTCTTTCTGGGGAGCCTGGTTCAAACCCGCATGTTGTTCCAGTATTAGCATCGCCGTCGTCTGATGCCTCTTTTCGAGGGGCCTGTCGCAAGCCAAATAGTGTTCCAGTCTCTCCACCTCCCCATGACTCTTTTCGGGGGTTAGTGTACAGAGCAAATGTAGTGGGTCCTACTCTAGCTGTCTCACATTCTTCAACATCAGATGATGCTGATTGTTGTCCAAATGTGTGGATAGACATGGCTGAAAAACGATTCCTCTTGTTTTCACCAAAAGAATTAAAAAAGAAAATCCACAGCTGGTTTTGTTGAAGGGTGAGAAAAAACGAGCTAGTTAAAAAGTGAGCAGCCAGCATGAAACCAAGACTTTTAAATCCTACAAGCCACGCCCTGCATGACGATTTAACACCCACAACAATAGCCCTCACATTTACAAGCTAATCATTGGTCTATCAGGCGTTTTTAACACCTTTACAAATGTAAATACATCATCCGTCAGGAGAGGTAACCCACCCTACGCGAGTATGGCCGCGCCGTCATCACAACTGCGAGATCGCGCTCCCAGATTCGCCTAGAGGCACAGCTGCGTGATGCGCGCCGCGCGTCTTTGATTTCTCACTGGTTCGCTTATTTGAATTGACACGCTATTACTGGTATAGAGTGTTGGAGCATGGGAAAAAGGGGTGTGTTGGGAAAGGGAGTGAACACCGGGCCAGAGCGAAGCAGGCCACGAGGTTCAGACTACGAGCCTAGCTATGTGCATCTCCAACCTTTGGGCGTAAGTCATTTCTCCCAACCTTACACAGCGATGCGTATGCGGTTTCCATGTATATGAGCGTGTCATGATTTACATGCTCTGTGGATGCTTTTACAAGGTCACTGACACTTCGTGACACATTCAGACTTGCTGCTTGGGAGATGCAGGGTCCATATGAATCTTGTCATGGTGTCAGCGTCGAGGTCCGAGTGTATGGCACACATTCTCCCCTGACATCAGCTGCATTTCCTTGGATAAGCGTTGCGATATTCAGCAAATTTGACGTTTGACTGATTTGACGTTTAGCCCACCGTCACGGGTGCCGGCTAGGGATCCCTTTCCACCAGGTCATTCGGTGTTTCGTGCTTCAGCAGGATGATCAAGACCGCGCGGGCTTTATCGTTATAAGCGCCCGAGGCGATTGCATCTGCTATCTGGGTTCTATGAGTCAGAGGCGATCCAAAGCGGCTCCGAGCAATGGGCCTTGACCAAACACTTGTATGTCACACGGGAAATACTTGAGTCCCACAAAATCCTCAGTGCCGAGATCGTCCAAGATGGCAAGTATCTCTCCGGACACCTCGGGTGCTGCGGAGACCGAGCCACAGAAGGCGTTGTGGTTGTCGTTGTCCTCCCAGGTTTCCATAAGCGTCTTACAAACACCGTTGCCCTTCTTCCTTGCATGATGCGATCAAGGGCCTAGCCCTGTCGAGTGCCTCTCATAGCCTGGATGTACTCCAACTCTTCACCTGATATCATCTCGTGGTGCAACAGAACATCGCCACGTAGTTCACTCTGGCCATGTTACTGGCCCTCTATGTAGCTGAGTCTTTTTGGGTAAGACTTTCCATGGTAAGATACTCTGTGTGAGGCCACATTCAAAATCGTTAGACGGTGGATACTTGTTTGGACATGTGTGTGTTTTGTAAGGTAAAACGGGAGACTCTCTCTCTCTCTCTCTCTCTCTCTCTCCACATTCTGCTCCAAATAGTGTAAAGATACTTGATTTAATTCTTACTCAGTCCCTCATTTCAAAGCATCTGTGGCATGTTCTGTAGCTGTCTGCTTCAGTCTTTATACTATTGTAAGGGGGGTGGTTAGGAAAAGTCTGGAGCGGGGTAGTTTGGAAACTTCTGGAAAAAAGGTGTGGTATGGAAGCGTTCTGGGCGTGGTAAAAAAAAAAACACTGTTGTTTTCTTTGAATTCAGTTTTGTGAGGTTCGTAAAATACTTAAGGAAGTACTGATCTTTTTAAATTGACATCTTTCACCACATTAAACACTTTTTTTTTTGTCAAATGTACTACTTACATTAAAATTATACAAAATAAGTTTTGTATTCACAAATTCATGTTAAACATACCATATCTTGCCTGTAAGACTTACATTTTGGCTACATTGTTTTAATTCTGAATTACAGCATAGCGTCTCTAAAACATAAATGCATCCGGTTGAACTCATATAACTTCAAGTTAGAACTATTTACTTTTAGCGCTGACGTTTTACAAAGAAACATATTTGGTTCAGGTTGCATTTTGTATAAATACTAAAAGCATACTTTTTTTGTTTTTAATTTTTGTTTGCATCTTTCACCACATTAAACACAAACAATCTTTTAAGTCATGTGTGGTTACATTTAAATGATACAAATGTATTCACAAATTAAAATTCATATGCATATTTGTCGAACATTAGTGGCTCACAATACATGCAGCGGGCAACATGACAACATGTACTGACAACATGAACTGTAGTCTTGTTTGTGTGCGTGTGTTTCATGTGTATAATGGCACACACGCTACGGAAAGTTGTAGGAGTGTGTGTATGGATGAATATTATACTTTTTTTTCTATGGCGGTCATTTTGACCGGAAACAAAAAATAAGTGTGACTAAGTTGAATAAATCACTCAAAATTCAGCGAAAGTAGTCACAATGAATGTTATGTGTTCAAATGCCATTTGTGGTTTGGTGTGGTCTGTGGTTAAAATGTTTTTTTTTTTTTACTACTTCTTACTGGTTCGCTTATTTGAATTGAAAGTAATTTCTGGTAGAGTGTTGCTGTGGGCATGGGAAAAAGAGGGTGGGAAGGGGTATGTTAGGGAAAGGGAGGAACACCGGCCAGGAACGAAGAAGGCACAGCCAGATGAGTACTGAAGCAGGGAGGGCATGACAGCCGTGACATATGGGATTGAGCTAGCGCATGCACAGACATCATGATCAACATGTACTGACAACATGAACTGTGGCTGTTTGTGTGTGTGTGTGTGTGTGTGTGTGCGTTGAGTGTGTGTGTGTGTGTGAGGTGTGTGTGTGTGGTGTGCGTGTTGAGTGTGGGTAGAAATGCATTGACCTTTGGGCTTAGGCCCATTCACGCTTATTACAATCACTTACTTGGCCTGTTGTAAAGAGGAGCCTTACACATTCCTATTTTACAACCCTGCCTTACATTACGTTCTGCTCTCTGTCTAAAGAGAGTGTAAAGATACTTGGGATTTAATTCTTGGTCATTGACTCCATTTCCAAAACGCATCAGTGTTACTCAAACTTACATTCATGCTGTGTGTAGAATGAAAAAA